>NW_027311338.1:12500-25000 GCF_047496795.1 Chiloscyllium punctatum | reverse complement strand
ACTTAGAATATTTTCGAGTTGGTATAAATCAGTAACCACTGACACTTAGAATTTTTTCGGGTCGGTATAAATCAGTAACCACTGACACTTAGAATTTTTTCGAGTTGGTATAAATCAGTAACCACTGACACTTAGAATATTTTCGGGTTGGTATAAATCAGTAACCACTGACACTTAGAATTTTTTCGACTTGGTATAAATCAGTAACCACTGACACTTAGAATTTTTTCGGGTTGGTATAAATCAGTAACCACTGACACTTAGAATATTTTCGGGTCGGTACAAATCAGTAACCACTGACACTTAGAATATTTTCGGGTTGGTATAAATCAGTAACCACTGACACTTAGAATTTTTTCGAGTTGGTATAAATCAGTAACCACTGACACTTAGAATTTTTTCGGGTTGGTATAAATCAGTAACCACCGACACTTAGAATATTTTCGGGTTGGTATAAATCAGTAACCACCGACACTTAGAATTTTTTCGGCTCAGTAGAAATCAGTAACCAAGCGCATTTTTGAATTGGTTACTGATTTCTCCGTTCGAGTTGCGGCTGCGGTTGGCTTCAAATAGTGGTGGGGGCTTAATTATCGCCGAGGGGAGCATGTCCCGGTGGTGTGGCCGAGGATGGAGTGCCTTTTGAAGGGGGTGTTTCTGAATTTGGACCCTTTTTGAGTTGCATGGCCGGATGGGTGTGGTTTTGAAGGGTGTGTCTGTCTGGAGTGGCACCGGCGTTGGTGTGAGGCTGAGGGTGGGCGTTCGGTTCCTGGTTAGGGATAGGGAAAGGGTGAGACTTAGCTTTAGTGCTCGTGCCCCCGATTTTGGTAATGTTTGACGTCAATTTTCCAAGGAGGCGAATGCAAGGCTTCAGAGGGACTTTGAGTGTTCGGGGGCGGGGTAGCTCAGCCGGATTTGCCCCGGCGGTTCTGCGGACGGTGTTGACTTCGAGGGCGGACCGGCCCCCGTGTTCAGTCCGAATATCGTGCATTGTTAACGGCGGGAAGTGTTCCAAAAGGGAATGGGATTGAATGTGACTGCTGAAGCCGACTTTGAGACCTGTAACGCGGGTAGCTCAGCCGGATTTGACCCGGCGGTTCTGGCGACGGTCTCGCCTTCGAGGGGGGAGCGCCCCGCGTGTTCAGGCCGAATTTTGTGCATTTCCATCGGCGGGAAGAGGTCCAAACGGGAATGGGATTGAATGTGACTGCTGAAGCCGACATTGAGACCTCTAACGCGGGTAGCTCGGCAGGATTTGACCCGGCGGTTCTGCCGAAGGTCTCACCTTCGAGGGGGGAGCGTCCCGCGTGTTCAGGCCGAATATCGTGCATTGTTAACGGCGGGAAGTGTTCCAAAAGGGAATGGGATTGAATGTGACTGCTGAAGCCGACATTGAGACCTCTAACGCGGGTAGCTCGGCCGGATTTGACCCGGCGGTTCTGGCGACGGTCTCGCCTTCGAGGGGGGAGCGTCCCGCGTGTTCAGGCCGAATTTTGTGCATTTCCATCGGCGGGAAGAGGTCCAAACGGGAATGGGATTGAATGTGACTGCTGAAGCCGACATTGAGACCTCTAACGCGGGTAGCTCGGCCGGATTTGACCCGGCGGTTCTGCCGAAGGTCTCACCTTCGAGGGGGGAGCCTCCCGCGTGTTCAGGCCGAATTTTGTGCATTTCCATCGGCGGGAAGAGGTCCAAACGGGAATGGGATTGAATGTGACTGCTGAAGCCGACATTGAGACCTCTAACGCGGGTAGCTCGGCCGGATTTGACCCGGCGGTTCTGCCGAAGGTCTCACCTTCGAGGGGGGAGCGCCCACCGTGTACAGGCCGATTTTCATGCATTTCCAACCGTGGGAAGGGGTCCGAAAGGGGATGGGGGTGAACGTGACTGCTCAACCCGACTTTGAGACCTGTAACGCGGGTAGCTCAGCCGGATTTGACCCGGCGGTTCTGGCGACGGTCTCGCCTTCGAGGGGGGAGCGTCCCGCGTGTTCAGGCCGAATTTTGTGCATTTCCATCGGCGGGAAGAGGTCCAAACGGGAATGGGATTGAATGTGACTGCTGAAGCCGACATTGAGACCTCTAACGCGGGTAGCTCGGCAGGATTTGACCCGGCGGTTCTGCCGAAGGTCTCACCTTCGAGGGGGGAGCGCCCACCGTGTACAGGCCGATTTTCATGCATTTCCAACCGTGGGAAGGGGGCCGAAAGGGGATGGGGGTGAATGTGACTGCTCAACCCGACTTTGAGGCATCTAACCCGGGTAGCTCAGCCGGGTTTGACCCGGCGGTTCTGCCGACGGCCTCGCCTTCGAGGGGGGAGCGTCCCCCGTGTACAGGCCGATTTTCATGCATTTCGAACCGTGGGAAGTGGCCCAAAAGGGGATGGGAGTGAATGTGACTGCTCAACCCGACTTTGGCGCTTCCGAGCCGGGTAGCTCAGCCGGGTTTGACCCGGCGGTTCTGCCGACGGTCTCGTCTTCGAGGCGGGTGCCTCCCCCGTGTACAGGCCGATTTTCATGCATTTCGTACCGTGGGAAGTGGTCCAAAAGGGAATGGGGGTGGACGTGACTGCTCATACCGACATCGAGACTTGTAAGCCGTGTAGCTCGGCCGGGTTTGATCCGGCGGGTCTGCCGACGGTCTCGTCTTCGAGAGGGGGGCCTCCCCCGTGTACAGGCCGATTTTCGTGCATTTCCAACGGTGGGAAGAGGTTCAAAAGGGGATGGGGGTGAATGTGACTGCTCAACCCGACTCTGAGGCTTCTAACCCGGGTAGCCCGGCCGGGTTTGACCCGGCGGTTCTGCCGTCGGTCTCGCCTTCGAGGGCGGAGCCTCCCCCGTGTACAGGCCGATTTTCGTGCATTTCAAACCGTGGGAAGCGGTCCAAAAGGGGATGGGAGTGAATGTGACTGCTCATACCGACCTTGGCGCTTCCGACCCGGGTAGCTCAGCCGGGTTTGACCCGGCGGTTCTGCCGACGGTCTCGTCTTCGAGGCGGGTGCCTCCCCCGTGTACAGGCCGATTTTCATGCATTTCGTACCGTGGGAAGTGGTCCAAAAGGGAATGGGGGTGAATGTGACTGCTCAACCCGACTCTGAGGCTTCTAACCCGGGTAGCTCGGCCGGGTTTGACCCGGCGGTTCTGCCGTCGGTCTCGCCTTCGAGAGGGGCGCCTCCCCCGTGTACAGGCCGATTTTCGTGCATTTCCAACGGTGGGAAGAGGTTCAAAAGGGGATGGGGGTGAATGTGACTGCTCAACCCGACTCTGAGGCTTCTAACCCGGGTAGCCCGGCCGGGTTTGACCCGGCGGTTCTGCCGTCGGTCTCGCCTTCGAGGGCGGAGCCTCCCCCGTGTACAGGCCGATTTTCGTGCATTTCAAACCGTGGGAAGCGGTCCAAAAGGGGATGGGAGTGAATGTGACTGCTCATACCGACCTTGGCGCTTCCGACCCGGGTAGCTCAGCCGGGTTTGACCCGGCGGTTCTGCCGACGGTCTCGCCTTCGAGGGGGGAGCGTCCCCCGTGTTCAGGCCGAATTTTGTGCATTTCGAACCGTGGGAAGTTGCCCAAAAGTCGATGGGAGTGAATGTGACTGCTCAACCCGACTTTGGCGCTTCCGAGCCGGGTAGCTCAGCCGGGTTTGACCCGGCGGTTCTGCCGACGGTCTCGTCTTCGAGGCGGGTGCCTCCCCCGTGTACAGGCCGATTTTCATGCATTTCGTACCGTGGGAAGTGGTCCAAAAGGGAATAGGGGTGGACGTGACTGCTCATACCGACATTGAGACTTGTAAGCCGTGTAGCTCGGCCGGGTTTGATCCGGCGGGTCTGCCGACGGTCTCGTCTTCGAGGCGGGTGCCTCCCCCGTGTACAGGCCGATTTTCGTGCATTTCGAACCGTGGGAAGTGGTCCAAAAGGGGATGGGGGTGGACGTGACTGCTCAACCCGACTTTGAGGCTTCTAACCCGGGTAGCTCGGCCGGGTTTGACCCGTCGATTCTGCCGATGGTCTCGTTTTGGAGGGGGGAGCCTCCCCCGTGTTCAGTCCGATTTTCGTGCATTTCGAACCGTGGGAAGTGGCCCAAAAGGGGATGGGAGTGAATGTGACTGCTCATACCGACTTTGGCGCTTCCGAGCCTGGTAGCTCAGCCGGGTTTGATCCGGCGGTTCTGCCGACGGTCTCGTCTTCGAGGCGGCTCCCTCCCCCGTGTACAGGCCGATTTTCATGCATTTGCAACGGTGGGAAGTTGCCCAAAAGGGGATGGGAGTGAATGTGACTGCTCAACCCGACTTTGGCGCTTCCGAGCCTGGTAGCTCAGCCGGGTTTGAACCGGCGGTTCTGCCGACGGTCTCGTCTTCGAGGCGGCTCCCTCCCCCGTGTACAGGCCGATTTTCGTGCATTTCGAACCGTGGGAAGTGGTCCAAAAGGGAATGGGGGTGGACGTGACTGCTCAACCCGACTCTGAGGCTTCTAACCCGGGTAGCTCGGCCGGGTTTGATCCGGCGGTTCTGCCGACGGTCTCGTCTTCGAGGCCGGTGCCTCCCCCGTGTACAGGCCGATTTTCGTGCATTTCCAACGGTGGGAAGTGGTCCAAAAGGGAATGGGGGTGGACGTGTCTGCTCATACCGACTTTGAGACTTGTAAGCCGGGTAGCTCAGCCGGGTTTGTTCCGGCGGTTCTGCCGACGGTCTCGTCATCGAGGGGGGAGCCTCCCCCGTGTCCAGGCCGATTTTCATGCATTTCCAACCGTGGGAAGTGGTCCAAAAGGGAATGGGGGTGAATGTGACTGCTCATACCGACTTTGAGACTTTTAAGCCGGGTAGCTCAGCCGGGTTTGACCCGGCGGTTCTGCCGACGGTCTCGCCTTCGAGGGGGGAGCGTCCCCCGTGTTCAGGCCGAATTTTGTGCATTTCGAACCGTGGGAAGTTGCCCAAAAGTCGATGGGAGTGAATGTGACTGCTCAACCCGACTTTGAGACTTGTAAGCCGGGTAGCTCAGCCGGGTTTGACCCGGCGGTTCTGCCGACGGTCTCGTCTTCGAGGCGGGTGCCTCCCCCGTGTACAGGCCGATTTTCATGCATTTCGTACCGTGGGAAGCGGTCCAAAAGGGGATGGGAGTGAACGTGACTGCTCATACCGACTTTGGCGCTTCCGAGCCGGGTAGCTCAGCCGGGTTTGACCCGGCGGGTCTGCCGACGGTCTCGCCTTCGAGGGGGGAGCGTCCCCCGTGTTCAGGCCGAATCTTGTGCATTTCGAACCGTGGGAAGTTGCCCAAAAGTCGATGGGAGTGAATGTGACTGCTCAACCCGACTTTGAGACTTGTAAGCCGGGTAGCTCAGCCGGGTTTGACCCGGCGGTTCTGCCGACGGTCTCGTCTTCGAGGCCGGTGCCTCCCCCGTGTACAGGCCGATTTTCGTGCATTTCCAACGGTGGGAAGTGGTCCAAAAGGGAATGGGGGTGGACGTGTCTGCTCATACCGACTTTGAGACTTGTAAGCCGGGTAGCTCAGCCGGGTTTGTTCCGGCGGTTCTGCCGACGGTCTCGTCATCGAGGGGGGAGCCTCCCCCGTGTCCAGGCCGATTTTCATGCATTTCCAACCGTGGGAAGTGGTCCAAAAGGGAATGGGGGTGAATGTGACTGCTCATACCGACTTTGAGACTTTTAAGCCGGGTAGCTCGGCCGGGTTTGACCCGGCGGTTCTGCCGACGGTCTCGTCTTCGAGGCGGGTGCCTCCCCCGTGTACAGGCCGATTTTCGTGCATTTCGAACCGTGGGAAGTGGTCTAAAAGTCGATGGGAGTGAACGTGACTGCTCAACCCGACTTTGAGACTTGTAAGCCGGGTAGCTCAGCCAGGTTTGACCCGGCGGTTCTGCCGACGGTCTCGCCTTCGAGGGCGGACCCTCCCCCGTGTACAGGCCGGTTTTCGTGCATTTCGAACCGTGGGAAGTGATCCAAAAGGGAATGGGGGTGAACGTGACTGCCCAACCCGGCTTTGAGACTTGTAAGCCGGGTAGCTCAGCCGGGTTGGACCCGGCGGTTCTGCCGACGGTCTCGACTTCGAGGCGGGTGCCTCCCCCGTGTACAGGCCGATTTTCATGCATTTGCAACGGTGGGAAGTTGCCCAAAAGTCGATGGGAGTGAATGTGACTGCTCAACCCGACTTCGAGACTTGTAAGCCGGGTAGCTCAGCCGGGTTTGACCCGGCGGTTCTGCCGACGGTCTCGCCTTCGAGGGGGGAGCCTCCCCCGTGTACAGGCCGATTTTCGTGCATTTCCAACGGTGGGAACAGGTTCAAAAGGGGATGGGAGTGATTGTGACTGCTCAACCCGACTCTAGGGCTTCTAACCCGGGTAGCCCGGCCGGGTTTGACCCGGCGGTTCTGCCGACGGTCTCGTCTTCGAGGCGGGTGCCTCCCCCGTATACAGGCCGATTTTCATGCATTTCGAACCGTGGGAAGTGGTCCAAAAGGGAATGGGGGTGGACGTGTCTGCTCATACCGACTTTGAGACTTGTAAGCCGGGTAGCTCAGCCGGGTTTGATCCGGCGGTTCTGCCGACGGTCTCGCCTTCGAGGGGGGAGCCTCCCCGTGTTCAGTCCGATTTCCATGCATTTCCAACCGTGGGAAGTTGCCCAAAAGGGGATGGGAGTGAATGTGACTGCTCAACCCGACTTTGGCGCTTCCGAGCCGGGTAGCTCAGCCGGGTTTGACCCGGCGGTTCTGCCGACGGTCTCGTCTTCGAGGCGGGTGCCTCCCCCGTATACAGGCCGATTTTCATGCATTTCGAACCGTGGGAAGTGGTCCAAAAGGGAATGGGGGTGGACGTGTCTGCTCATACCGACTTTGAGACTTGTAAGCCGGGTAGCTCAGCCGGGTTTGATCCGGCGGTTCTGCCGACGGTCTCGCCTTCGAGGGGGGAGCCTCCCCCGTGTTCAGTCCGATTTCCATGCATTTCCAACCGTGGGAAGTTGCCCAAAAGGGGATGGGAGTGAATGTGACTGCTCAACCCGACTTTGGCGCTTCCGAGCCGGGTAGCTCAGCCGGGTTTGACCCGGCGGTTCTGCCGACGGTCTCGTCTTCGAGGCGGGTGCCTCCCCCGTGTACAGGCCGATTTTCATGCATTTGGAACCGTGGGAAGTGGTCCAAAAGGGAATGGGGGTGGACGTGACTGCTCATACCGACTTTGAGACTTGTAAGCCGGGTAGCTCAGCCGGGTTTGACCCGGCGGTTCTGCCGACGGTCTCGCCTTCGAGGGGGGAGCCTCCCCCGTGTTCAGTCCGATTTTCGTGCATTTCCCACGGTGGGAAATGGTATCTTTCATTACGGGGACAAGGGTCTGAAGCGGTGAAGTCAGTAACCGGCATAGTTAAGGAAAGGGTTCGAATTTTCTCAACAGTACGAAAAAAGTGAGCAGGGAAGCTAGAGAAGGTGTCAGTGAGTCCCAAACGAGTGAACCGCAAAACTTAGGGAAATGCCCGAAAGCGTTTTAAAGGGTGAAATCGGGAACGAGGAAATGATCGGAAAGTGCCTGAAAGTGCTAAATGAGTAAACAGAAAAACGAAGAAAAATGTTTGAAAAGAAGAAGTGAGTAACCAGGAAAACTTAGAAAAATGTTCAAAACGAAGAAATCAGTAACCAGGAAAACTTAGAAAAATGATCAAAAAGAAGAAATGAGTAACCAGGAAAACTTAGAAAAATGTTTAAAAAGAAGAAATCAGTAACCAGGAAAACTTAGGAAAATGTTTAAAAAGAAGAAATCAGTAACCAGAAAAACTGCGAAAAATGTTTAAAAAGAAGAAATGAGTAACCAGAAAAACTTAGAAAAATGTTTAAAAAGAAGAAATCAGTAACCAGGAAAACTTAGAAAAATGTTTAAAAAGAAGAAATCAGTAACCAGGAAAACTTAGAAAAATGTTATAAAAGAAGAAGTGAGTAACCAGAAAAACTTAGAAAAATGTTTAAAAAGAAGAAATCAGTAACCAGAAAAACTGCGAAAAATGTTTAAAAAGAAGAAATCAGTAACCAGACAAACTGCGAAAAATGTTTAAAAAGAAGAAATCAGTAACCAGGAAAACTTAGAAAAATGTTTAAAAAGAAGAAGTGAGTAACCAGAAAAACTTAGAAAAATGTTTAAAAAGAAGAAATCAGTAACCAGAAAAACTTAGAAAAATGTTTAAAAAGAAGAAATCAGTAACCAGAAAAACTGCGAAAAATGTTTAAAAAGAAGAAATCAGTAACCAGAAAAACTTAGAAAAATGTTTAAAAAGAAGAAGTGAGTAACCAGAAAAACTTAGAAAAATGTTTAAAAAGAAGAAATCAGTAACCAGAAAAACGGCGAAAAATGTTTAAAAAGAAGAAATCAGTAACCAGACAAACTGCGAAAAATGTTTAAAAAGAAGAAATCAGTAACCAGAAAAACTTAGAAAAATGTTTAAAAAGAAGAAATCAGTAACCAGAAAAACTTAGAAAAATGTTTCAAAAGAAGAAGTGAGTAACCAGAAAAACTTAGAAAAATGTTTAAAAAGAAGAAGTGAGTAACCAGAAAAACTTAGAAAAATGTTTAAAAAGAAGAAATCAGTAACCAGAAAAACTTAGAAAAATGTTTAAAAAGAAGAAATCAGTAACCAGAAAAACTGCGAAAAATGTTTAAAAAGAAGAAATCAGTAACCAGACAAACTGCGAAAAATGTTTAAAAAGAAGAAATCAGTAACCAGGAAAACTTAGAAAAATGTTTAAAAAGAAGAAGTCAGTAACCAGAAAAACTTAGAAAAATGTTTAAAAAGAAGAAATCAGTAACCAGAAAAACTTAGAAAAATGTTTAAAAAGAAGAAATCAGTAACCAGAAAAACTGCGAAAAATGTTTAAAAAGAAGAAATCAGTAACCAGAAAAACTTAGAAAAATGTTTAAAAAGAAGAAGTGAGTAACCAGAAAAACTTAGAAAAATGTTTAAAAAGAAGAAATCAGTAACCAGAAAAACGGCGAAAAATGTTTAAAAAGAAGAAATCAGTAACCAGACAAACTGCGAAAAATGTTTAAAAAGAAGAAATCAGTAACCAGAAAAACTTAGAAAAATGTTTCAAAAGAAGAAGTGAGTAACCAGAAAAACTTAGAAAAATGTTTAAAAAGAAGAAGTGAGTAACCAGAAAAACTTAGAAAAATGTTTAAAAAGAAGAAATCAGTAACCAGAAAAACTTAGAAAAATGTTTAAAAAGAAGAAATCAGTAACCAGAAAAACTGCGAAAAATGTTTAAAAAGAAGAAATCAGTAACCAGACAAACTGCGAAAAATGTTTAAAAAGAAGAAATCAGTAACCAGGAAAACTTAGAAAAATGTTTAAAAAGAAGAAGTGAGTAACCAGAAAAACTTAGAAAAATGTTTAAAAAGAAGAAATCAGTAACCAGAAAAACTTAGAAAAATGTTTAAAAAGAAGAAATCAGTAACCAGAAAAACTGCGAAAAATGTTTAAAAAGAAGAAATCAGTAACCAGAAAAACTTAGAAAAATGTTTAAAAAGAAGAAGTGAGTAACCAGAAAAACTTAGAAAAATGTTTAAAAAGAAGAAATCAGTAACCAGAAAAACGGCGAAAAATGTTTAAAAAGAAGAAATCAGTAACCAGACAAACTGCGAAAAATGTTTAAAAAGAAGAAATCAGTAACCAGAAAAACTTAGAAAAATGTTTCAAAAGAAGAAGTGAGTAACCAGAAAAACTTAGAAAAATGTTTAAAAAGAAGAAGTGAGTAACCAGAAAAACTTAGAAAAATGTTTAAAAAGAAGAAATCAGTAACCAGAAAAACTTAGAAAAATGTTTAAAAAGAAGAAATCAGTAACCAGAAAAACTTAGAAAAATGTTTAAAAAGAAGAAATCAGTAACCAGAAAAACTGCGAAAAATGTTTAAAAAGAAGAAATCAGTAACCAGACAAACTGCGAAAAATGTTTAAAAAGAAGAAATCAGTAACCAGGAAAACTTAGAAAAATGTTTAAAAAGAAGAAGTGAGTAACCAGAAAAACTTAGAAAAATGTTTAAAAAGAAGAAATCAGTAACCAGAAAAACTTAGAAAAATGTTTAAAAAGAAGAAATCAGTAACCAGAAAAACTGCGAAAAAAGTTTAAAAAGAAGAAATCAGTAACCAGGAAAACTTAGAAAAATGTTTAAAAAGAAGAAGTGAGTAACCAGAAAAACTTAGAAAAATGTTTAAAAAGAAGAAATCAGTAACCAGAAAAACTTAGAAAAATGTTTAAAAAGAAGAAATCAGTAACCAGAAAAACTGCGAAAAATGTTTAAAAAGAAGAAATCAGTAACCAGAAAAACTTAGAAAAATGTTTAAAAAGAAGAAGTGAGTAACCAGAAAAACTTAGAAAAATGTTTAAAAAGAAGAAATCAGTAACCAGAAAAACGGCGAAAAATGTTTAAAAAGAAGAAATCAGTAACCAGACAAACTGCGAAAAATGTTTAAAAAGAAGAAATCAGTAACCAGAAAAACTTAGAAAAATGTTTCAAAAGAAGAAGTGAGTAACCAGAAAAACTTAGAAAAATGTTTAAAAAGAAGAAGTGAGTAACCAGAAAAACTTAGAAAAATGTTTAAAAAGAAGAAATCAGTAACCAGAAAAACTTAGAAAAATGTTTAAAAAGAAGAAATCAGTAACCAGAAAAACTGCGAAAAATGTTTAAAAAGAAGAAATCAGTAACCAGGAAAACTTAGAAAAATGTTTAAAAAGAAGAAATGAGTAACCAGGAAAACTTAGAAAAATGTTTAAAAAGAAGAAATGAGTAACCAGGAAAACTTAGAAAAATGTTTAAAAAGAAGAAATCAGTAACCAGAAAAACTTAGAAAAATGTTTAAAAAGAAGAAATCAGTAACCAGAAAAACGGCGAAAAATGTTTAAAAAGAAGAAATGAGTAACCAGAAAAACTTAGAAAAATGTTTAAAAAGAAGAAATCAGTAACCAGAAAAACGGCGAAAAATGTTTAAAAAGAAGAAATCAGTAACCAGAAAAACTTAGAAAAATGTTTAAAAAGAAGAAGTGAGTAACCAGAAAAACTTAGAAAAATGTTTAAAAAGAAGAAATGAGTAACCAGAAAAACTTAGAAAAATGTTTAAAAAGAAGAAATCAGTAACCAGAAAAACTTAGAAAAATGTTTAAAAAGAAGAAATGAGTAACCAGAAAAACGGCGAAAAATGTTTAAAAAGAAGAAATCAGTAACCAGAAAAACGGCGAAAAATGTTTAAAAAGAAGAAATCAGTAACCAGACAAACTGCGAAAAATGTTTAAAAAGAAGAAATCAGTAACCAGAAAAACTTAGAAAAATGTTTAAAAAGAAGAAATCAGTAACCAGGAAAACTTGGAAAAAAACACTTAGAAAAATTTTCAGCAAAGTGTGAAAAATATTCTAAGTGTCAGCGGAGGAAAATGCTGCAGCATCGGGAAAGATTCGCAAACTTACACCGAACATGTGCTCCGAAGTGCCGGAGGAATTGGGTGAATTGAGCCCGGCAAATGGCCAGCTGTCGTTTTGTGCCTGCAGCCCGAAAACTTTAACTTTGTCTGTCGCGGAAGTCCGGACCGAGAAAAATCCAAACGGTTTTGACCGGACCGAGTTCCAGACCGATGCAGTCAAATTTGGAATTCAGACCCATTCAGTGCCACTTGTAGTTTTTCCGCAGTGAGGTTGGCGGGGTACCCGGAGATATATGGGAACACGATTTTTAGAACAAAATGGCGGCGCGGGACCGTTCTGAAAGGCATCCGAAAAACGGTTCCACGGGCATAGCACTTTAATGACAGGTATGAGTGCATGCCGGAGAGCTCTTGGAAGTCGAATTTTTGACACTTTGTCAATTTTTTGACAGATTTGACAAACTCTTTCTGTCTGTTCTAAGAGTCAGTCAGAGACTTGTGCGGCGGTCTTTTGACACTATTGGAGGGCGGGCAAACCCCACGTTGACTCCGGCCGTCCCTCCACAGGCGCTCGTGTCCAAAATGAAGGCGAGAGACGCGAGTGGCCTGGTTCCCTTGGGTGTTGCCAAGAAGGCTGCGGGCTGACCGTTGCCTGAGCACTCCCTAAAGCCTCTTGTGATGAGAGCAGACCTCGCCTGCCGCACGACCGGCTCTGGGAGTCGTTGGGCCGCTATTTGTGAATAGTCTGGTCCTCCTCTGCCACCCGGACAAGCGCGATGGCTCTGCCGCCCTGCGGTGCTCGTCACCCAGGTTTGGGGAACACGATACTCGTAACAAAAATAAAAGGCGGCTCGGGACCTGCAGGCGAAAGGGGTCCCGTGGTGCTAAGCACGTCGACTTCGGGTCTCGGTGCAAGCCGGAGAGCTCACGGAAGTCTAAAGTTTTCGGCACGTGGTCGAATCTTTTCAAAGGCTTACCCGGCTCTTTCCGTCCATTCTGAGAGTAAGTCAGAGGCCGGTGCGGAGGTCTCTTGACAATCGGAGGGGGTGGTGGCCCTCCGCAGGCGCTCGTGTCGAAAATGAAGGCGAGAGACGCGAGTGGCCTGGTTCCCCT
>NW_027311338.1:2500-5000 GCF_047496795.1 Chiloscyllium punctatum | reverse complement strand
ACACCAGGTCCGGCCCTGCTGCTTGGCGGCACCGCGTCGTCGGGAGCTCGCGACAGACGGAGGGTTTCGGTGTACTCTCCAGCCACGGGAAACGAAGCCGGTGATGCAGGCGCCGGTCTTTCGCTCCCAAATCGGCTGGGTTTACATCGTTGCTATCTAGTCACGCTCCCTTCAAACCCGACGGGGTACCTATTCCCCTCACCCGTCTGTGCGTATACAGCCTCTTTGCACTTGCGGGATGGGGGTGGTGGTTTAAAGACTCTCGAGTTGCCGCCCGTCGGTCTCCGAGCTCCGTGCAGTAGTGATCCCCAGCGAACTGCCAGCAGGGCGAACGAGCGATCCCGCTCTCGGTCGGGGCGCCTGGCGTCGATCGGTGGTCGGTGGCTTGCGGGCAAGCTGCGCTGTGAGTGTGGGAACGAGTATGACGAGCCGTTGCCGCGACTCCCAGTCCACCTCGGCGGTGGCTGGGCCGGGCGGGCGTCTGCTCGGGCGAGTGCCGCCCCCGCCTCCTCGCAGGAAGTCCGCTCGCCGACACGCCGCCACGTGCACGCGTCAGTGACGCTGCCGAACCGATGGCCGGTGCCCGTTCCCGCCTCTGCTTTTCCTAGGGCAAAGCTGCTGCACGCCTCGTGATACTAGGCGGGCGACATGGTGGCGGTGATCCTGCCTCCGTCGCTGCGGTGCGTTGGGGCACGCATCGCCTCTTGGGCGCCCTGTCCTCCTCCCCCCAATAGACGTATGTTTCTGCGGGCCGCACCAGGATGGTGCTCCCCATCGCTTCACGCCACCCTGCTCCGCCCGCACGCCGGCGTGCAGGTGGCTGTAGCTCAAGGTGGGGAGCGTATGTGCGGTCCGGGTCGCTTTCCTCTGGCGAGGGAGAGACCTAAAACAAACTCAGACAACTCTTGACGGTGGATCACTCGGCTCGTGCGTCGATGACGAACGCAGCTAGCTGCGAGAATTAATGTGAATTGCAGGACACATTGATCATCGACACTTTGAACGCACTTTGCGGCCCCGGGTTCTTCCCGGGGCCACGCCTGTCTGAGGGTCGTTTGGCAATCAATCGCACTCGCCTTGGCTGGCGAGAGCGCGGCTGGGGTGTCGCAGAGGACCCGTCCTCTTTGTCCCCCTAAGTTCAGACTCCGGAGCCCTCCGGCGTCGGAGCGCTTGGCCTTTCCCCCCCACCCTGCACATTCCGTTCGTCAGGCTCGACGCCATCCCCCCGCCGGGGAGCGCGGCCTGGCGTCCGTCTGTGTCGTGGCAGTGGGGCCAGCACGGCTGTCACCGGTCCCAGAATGGCTGTCGGTGGTTCACACTGTGTGTGTGTGCCAACCCTCCTGGTCTCTGGGACACGGAGCTGCCACGAAGTGTTGAGCCTCCAGTGGGGGGGTCTGCCTAAGCTCTGCACGTCCGCATTGGGTCCGTCTCTCGGTTGGCTGGCAGTGGAAAGAGTGAAGGGAGCCGCGGAGGTCCGGTGCTGGTGCGCCGCCGGCCTGACCGTGGAGCTCGCCGGTTTGACACGCTGACCCGACTCGATGGTTGATCGATTGAGAGTGCTGGGAGCTGCAGGCCGCCCGCTGCTGCAGCCGCCCGTCTCGTGGTTCGTCCTCGGCCTTAAGTGGCCGGCGGGGCGTCTGATCCTGTCTCCCCTGCTGGCGCCGAGTGCCTGGCCGAGGGAGGAGGTTTTCGTCGAACGCTGTGACTTGGACGGTCGCACGCGCGTGGATCGCTGGCTCTTGGCTCTCCCGTTCAGTCCGCACGTTTTCCGCTCCGTCCTGCCACCGGTCTCGGGAGGTACGGAGGGGTTGGCGGGCGTGGTGTGTGCTCCGTCACCGTGCAGGCACACCTACCACGCCGTCGGCCGACCCCCGCACGGTCCTCCTGGCCATCGGGAGGACGGCGGAACGTCGGGCTGTCGGGGGCCAAGTCGCCAGAAGGCCACCGCTGTGTCTTCCGTACCCTGTCACCGTCGGCGTGCCTTCCTCAACTCGTCCGACTCGGGGCCGCTGGGTTCAGGAGCGGCGTCGCCCGCCGGCCCCACTGAAGGCCGTGCCGTTCCGCGGCTGGCGATCGATGTGCGTGGCGTGCCTGCGCGACCGTTCGCCACTTGAGCCTCGGCACTCCTCTCTCCCTCTCTCTGACCGTCGGGCAGTCTCTGTCTGCTGGTGCCTCGCACGTCCCGGGCGGCGGGTCGTCACCCCCGCGACCGGGCCTCCGGCAAGGCAGGAATCAGGCTGACCCTTCCGCTCGAGTAAGCAGCCGGCACTTCCGAGTTTCGCCTCCCGCCGTGGACGGGGGAGGGTCTCCGGTCCCGTGGAATTGCGCCGAGCACGTCCCCGCGCGTGGACGCGGCGGCGCTGGAGGCGGCAGGGGCGGCCACTCGTCGACACCATCGCTGGCCAAGGGTGGTGAGCGACGTGCGGGTGGCTGGCTCTCTGACCGTCGCGGCGTCGGCCAAACTCCCGTCCGCGGTGAGACGTTGCCGGCCCACTAAGAG
>NW_027311337.1:20000-30190 GCF_047496795.1 Chiloscyllium punctatum | reverse complement strand
TGGGGGTGAATGTGACTGCTCAACCCGACTCTGAGGCTTCTAACCCGGGTAGCTCGGCCGGGTTTGACCCGGCGGTTCTGCCGTCGGTCTCGCCTTCGAGAGGGGCGCCTCCCCCGTGTACAGGCCGATTTTCGTGCATTTCCAACGGTGGGAAGAGGTTCAAAAGGGGATGGGGGTGAATGTGACTGCTCAACCCGACTCTGAGGCTTCTAACCCGGGTAGCCCGGCCGGGTTTGACCCGGCGGTTCTGCCGTCGGTCTCGCCTTCGAGGGCGGAGCCTCCCCCGTGTACAGGCCGATTTTCGTGCATTTCAAACCGTGGGAAGCGGTCCAAAAGGGGATGGGAGTGAATGTGACTGCTCATACCGACCTTGGCGCTTCCGACCCGGGTAGCTCAGCCGGGTTTGACCCGGCGGTTCTGCCGACGGTCTCGCCTTCGAGGGGGGAGCGTCCCCCGTGTTCAGGCCGAATTTTGTGCATTTCGAACCGTGGGAAGTTGCCCAAAAGTCGATGGGAGTGAATGTGACTGCTCAACCCGACTTTGGCGCTTCCGAGCCGGGTAGCTCAGCCGGGTTTGACCCGGCGGTTCTGCCGACGGTCTCGTCTTCGAGGCGGGTGCCTCCCCCGTGTACAGGCCGATTTTCATGCATTTCGTACCGTGGGAAGTGGTCCAAAAGGGAATAGGGGTGGACGTGACTGCTCATACCGACATTGAGACTTGTAAGCCGTGTAGCTCGGCCGGGTTTGATCCGGCGGGTCTGCCGACGGTCTCGTCTTCGAGGCGGGTGCCTCCCCCGTGTACAGGCCGATTTTCGTGCATTTCGAACCGTGGGAAGTGGTCCAAAAGGGGATGGGGGTGGACGTGACTGCTCAACCCGACTTTGAGGCTTCTAACCCGGGTAGCTCGCCGGGTTTGACCCGTCGATTCTGCCGATGGTCTCGTTTTGGAGGGGGGAGCCTCCCCCGTGTTCAGTCCGATTTTCGTGCATTTCGAACCGTGGGAAGTGGCCCAAAAGGGGATGGGAGTGAATGTGACTGCTCATACCGACTTTGGCGCTTCCGAGCCTGGTAGCTCAGCCGGGTTGATCCGGCGGTTCTGCCGACGGTCTCGTCTTCGAGGCGGCTCCCTCCCCCGTGTACAGGCGATTTTCATGCATTTGCAACGGTGGGAAGTTGCCCAAAAGGGGATGGGAGTGAATGTGACTGCTCAACCCGACTTTGGCGCTTCCGAGCCTGGTAGCTCAGCCGGGTTTGAACCGGCGGTTCTGCCGACGGTCTCGTCTTCGAGGCGGCTCCCTCCCCCGTGTACAGGCCGATTTTCGTGCATTTCGAACCGTGGGAAGTGGTCCAAAAGGGAATGGGGGTGGACGTGACTGCTCAACCCGACTCTGAGGCTTCTAACCCGGGTAGCTCGGCCGGGTTTGATCCGGCGGTTCTGCCGACGGTCTCGTCTTCGAGGCCGGTGCTCCCCGTGTACAGGCCGATTTTCGTGCATTTCCAACGGTGGGAAGTGGTCCAAAAGGGAATGGGGGTGGACGTGTCTGCTCATACCGACTTTGAGACTTGTAAGCCGGGTAGCTCAGCCGGGTTTGTTCCGGCGGTTCTGCCGACGGTCTCGTCATCGAGGGGGGAGCCTCCCCCGTGTCCAGGCCGATTTTCATGCATTTCCAACCGTGGGAAGTGGTCCAAAGGGAATGGGGGTGAATGTGACTGCTCATACCGACTTTGAGACTTTTAAGCCGGGTAGCTCAGCCGGGTTTGACCCGGCGGTTCTGCCGACGGTCTCGCCTTCGAGGGGGGAGCGTCCCCCGTGTTCAGGCCGAATTTTGTGCATTTCGAACCGTGGGAAGTTGCCCAAAAGTCGATGGGAGTGAATGTGACTGCTCAACCCGACTTTGAGACTTGTAAGCCGGGTAGCTCAGCCGGGTTTGACCCGGCGGTTCTGCCGACGGTCTCGTCTTCGAGGCGGGTGCCTCCCCCGTGTACAGGCCGATTTTCATGCATTTCGTACCGTGGGAAGCGGTCCAAAAGGGGATGGGAGTGAACGTGACTGCTCATACCGACTTTGGCGCTTCCGAGCCGGGTAGCTCAGCCGGGTTTGACCCGGCGGGTCTGCCGACGGTCTCGCCTTCGAGGGGGGAGCGTCCCCCGTGTTCAGGCCGAATCTTGTGCATTTCGAACCGTGGGAAGTTGCCCAAAAGTCGATGGGAGTGAATGTGACTGCTCAACCCGACTTTGAGACTTGTAAGCCGGGTAGCTCAGCCGGGTTTGACCCGGCGGTTCTGCCGACGGTCTCGTCTTCGAGGCCGGTGCCTCCCCCGTGTACAGGCCGATTTTCGTGCATTTCCAACGGTGGGAAGTGGTCCAAAAGGGAATGGGGGTGGACGTGTCTGCTCATACCGACTTTGAGACTTGTAAGCCGGGTAGCTCAGCCGGGTTTGTTCCGGCGGTTCTGCCGACGGTCTCGTCATCGAGGGGGGAGCCTCCCCCGTGTCCAGGCCGATTTTCATGCATTTCCAACCGTGGGAAGTGGTCCAAAAGGGAATGGGGGTGAATGTGACTGCTCATACCGACTTTGAGACTTTTAAGCCGGGTAGCTCGGCCGGTTTGACCCGGCGGTTCTGCCGACGGTCTCGTCTTCGAGGCGGGTGCCTCCCCCGTGTACAGGCCGATTTTCGTGCATTTCGAACCGTGGGAAGTGGTCTAAAAGTCGATGGGAGTGAACGTGACTGCTCAACCCGACTTTGAGACTTGTAAGCCGGGTAGCTCAGCCAGGTTTGACCCGGCGGTTCTGCCGACGGTCTCGCCTTCGAGGGCGGACCCTCCCCCGTGTACAGGCCGGTTTTCGTGCATTTCGAACCGTGGGAAGTGATCCAAAAGGGAATGGGGGTGAACGTGACTGCCCAACCCGGCTTTGAGACTTGTAAGCCGGGTAGCTCAGCCGGGTTGGACCCGGCGGTTCTGCCGACGGTCTCGACTTCGAGGCGGGTGCCTCCCCCGTGTACAGGCCGATTTTCATGCATTTGCAACGGTGGGAAGTTGCCCAAAAGTCGATGGGAGTGAATGTGACTGCTCAACCCGACTTCGAGACTTGTAAGCCGGGTAGCTCAGCCGGGTTTGACCCGGCGGTTCTGCCGACGGTCTCGCCTTCGAGGGGGGAGCCTCCCCCGTGTACAGGCCGATTTTCGTGCATTTCCAACGGTGGGAACAGGTTCAAAAGGGGATGGGAGTGATTGTGACTGCTCAACCCGACTCTAGGGCTTCTAACCGGGTAGCCCGGCCGGGTTTGACCCGGCGGTTCTGCCGACGGTCTCGTCTTCGAGGCGGGTGCCTCCCCGTATACAGGCCGATTTTCATGCATTTCGAACCGTGGGAAGTGGTCCAAAAGGGAATGGGGGTGGACGTGTCTGCTCATACCGACTTTGAGACTTGTAAGCCGGGTAGCTCAGCCGGGTTTGATCCGGCGGTTCTGCCGACGGTCTCGCCTTCGAGGGGGAGCCTCCCCGTGTTCAGTCCGATTTCCATGCATTTCCAACCGTGGAAGTTGCCCAAAAGGGGATGGGAGTGAATGTGACTGCTCAACCCGACTTGGCGCTTCCGAGCCGGGTAGCTCAGCCGGGTTTGACCCGGCGGTTCTGCCGACGGTCTCGTCTTCGAGGCGGGTGCCTCCCCCGTATACAGGCCGATTTTCATGCATTTCGAACCGTGGGAAGTGGTCCAAAAGGGAATGGGGGTGGACGTGTCTGCTCATACCGACTTTGAGACTTGTAAGCCGGGTAGCTCAGCCGGGTTTGATCCGGCGGTTCTGCCGACGGTCTCGCCTTCGAGGGGGGAGCCTCCCCCGTGTCAGTCCGATTTCCATGCATTTCCAACCGTGGGAAGTTGCCCAAAAGGGGATGGAGTGAATGTGACTGCTCAACCCGACTTTGGCGCTTCCGAGCCGGGTAGCTCAGCCGGGTTTGACCGGCGGTTCTGCCGACGGTCTCGTCTTCGAGGCGGGTGCCTCCCCCGTGTACAGGCCGATTTTCATGCATTTGGAACCGTGGGAAGTGGTCCAAAAGGGAATGGGGGTGGACGTGACTGCTCATACCGACTTTGAGACTTGTAAGCCGGGTAGCTCAGCCGGGTTTGACCCGGCGGTTCTGCCGACGGTCTCGCCTTCGAGGGGGGAGCCTCCCCCGTGTTCAGTCCGATTTTCGTGCATTTCCCACGGTGGGAAATGGTATCTTTCATTACGGGGACAAGGGTCTGAAGCGGTGAAGTCAGTAACCGGCATAGTTAAGGAAAGGGTTCGAATTTTCTCAACAGTACGAAAAAAGTGAGCAGGGAAGCTAGAGAAGGTGTCAGTGAGTCCCAAACGAGTGAACCGCACAAACTTAGGGAAATGCCCGAAAGCGTTTTAAAGGGTGAAATCGGGAACGAGGAAATGATCGGAAAGTGCCTGAAAGTGCTAAATGAGTAAACAGAAAAAACGAAGAAAAATGTTTGAAAAGAAGAAGTGAGTAACCAGGAAAACTTAGAAAAATGTTCAAAACGAAGAAATCAGTAACCAGGAAAACTTAGAAAAATGATCAAAAAGAAGAAATGAGTAACCAGGAAAACTTAGAAAAATGTTTAAAAAGAAGAAATCAGTAACCAGGAAAACTTAGGAAAATGTTTAAAAGAAGAAATCAGTAACCAGAAAAACTGCGAAAAATGTTTAAAAAGAAGAAATGAGTAACCAGAAAAACTTAGAAAAATGTTTAAAAAGAAGAAATCAGTAACCAGGAAAACTTAGAAAAATGTTTAAAAAGAAGAAATCAGTAACCAGGAAAACTTAGAAAAATGTTATAAAAGAAGAAGTGAGTAACCAGAAAAACTTAGAAAAATGTTTAAAAAGAAGAAATCAGTAACAGAAAAACTGCGAAAAATGTTTAAAAAGAAGAAATCAGTAACCAGACAAACTGCGAAAAATGTTTAAAAAGAAGAAATCAGTAACCAGGAAAACTTAGAAAAATGTTTAAAAAGAAGAAGTGAGTAACCAGAAAAACTTAGAAAAATGTTTAAAAAGAAGAAATCAGTAACCAGAAAAACTTAGAAAAATGTTTAAAAAGAAGAAATCAGTAACCAGAAAAACTGCGAAAAATGTTTAAAAAGAAGAAATCAGTAACCAGAAAAACTTAGAAAAATGTTTAAAAAGAAGAAGTGAGTAACCAGAAAAACTTAGAAAAATGTTTAAAAAGAAGAAATCAGTAACCAGAAAAACGGCGAAAAATGTTTAAAAAGAAGAAATCAGTAACCAGACAAACTGCGAAAAATGTTTAAAAAGAAGAAATCAGTAACCAGAAAAACTTAGAAAAATGTTTAAAAAGAAGAAATCAGTAACCAGAAAAACTTAGAAAAATGTTTCAAAAGAAGAAGTGAGTAACCAGAAAAACTTAGAAAAATGTTTAAAAAGAAGAAGTGAGTAACCAGAAAAACTTAGAAAAATGTTTAAAAAGAAGAAATCAGTAACCAGAAAAACTTAGAAAAATGTTTAAAAAGAAGAATCAGTAACCAGAAAAACTGCGAAAAATGTTTAAAAAGAAGAAATCAGTAACCAGACAAACTGCGAAAAATGTTTAAAAAGAAGAAATCAGTAACCAGGAAACTTAGAAAATGTTTAAAAAGAAGAAGTCAGTAACCAGAAAAACTTAGAAAAATGTTTAAAAAGAAGAAATCAGTAACCAGAAAAACTTAGAAAAATGTTTAAAAAGAAGAAATCAGTAACCAGAAAAACTGCGAAAAATGTTTTAAAAAGAAGAAATCAGTAACCAGAAAAACTTAGAAAAATGTTTAAAAAGAAGAAGTGAGTAACCAGAAAAACTTAGAAAAATGTTTAAAAAGAAGAAATCAGTAACCAGAAAAACGGCGAAAAATGTTTAAAAAGAAGAAATCAGTAACCAGACAAACTGCGAAAAATGTTTAAAAAGAAGAAATCAGTAACCAGAAAAACTTAGAAAAATGTTTCAAAAGAAGAAGTGAGTAACCAGAAAAACTTAGAAAAATGTTTAAAAGAAGAAGTGAGTAACCAGAAAAACTTAGAAAAATGTTAAAAAGAAGAAATCAGTAACCAGAAAAACTTAGAAAAATGTTTAAAAAGAAGAAATCAGTAACCAGAAAAACTGCGAAAAATGTTTAAAAAGAAGAAATCAGTAACCAGACAAACTGCGAAAAATGTTTAAAAAGAAGAAATCAGTAACCAGGAAAACTTAGAAAAATGTTTAAAAAGAAGAAGTGAGTAACCAGAAAAACTTAGAAAAATGTTTAAAAGAAGAAATCAGTAACCAGAAAAACTTAGAAAAATGTTTAAAAAGAAGAAATCAGTAACCAGAAAAACTGCGAAAAATGTTTAAAAAGAAGAAATCAGTAACCAGAAAAACTTAGAAAAATGTTTAAAAAGAAGAAGTGAGTAACCAGAAAAACTTAGAAAAATGTTTAAAAAGAAGAAATCAGTAACCAGAAAAACGGCGAAAAATGTTTAAAAAGAAGAAATCAGTAACCAGACAAACTGCGAAAAATGTTTAAAAAGAAGAAATCAGTAACCAGAAAAACTTAGAAAAATGTTTCAAAAGAAGAAGTGAGTAACCAGAAAAACTTAGAAAAATGTTTAAAAAGAAGAAGTGAGTAACCAGAAAAACTTAGAAAAATGTTTAAAAAGAAGAAATCAGTAACCAGAAAAACTTAGAAAAATGTTTAAAAAGAAGAAATCAGTAACCAGAAAAACTTAGAAAAATGTTAAAAAGAAGAAATCAGTAACCAGAAAAACTGCGAAAAATGTTTAAAAAGAAGAAATCAGTAACCAGACAAACTGCGAAAAATGTTTAAAAAGAAGAAATCAGTAACCAGGAAAAACTTAGAAAAATGTTTAAAAAGAAGAAGTGAGTAACCAGAAAAACTTAGAAAAATGTTTAAAAAGAAGAAATCAGTAACCAGAAAAACTTAGAAAAATGTTTAAAAGAAGAAATCAGTAACCAGAAAAACTGCGAAAAATGTTTAAAAAGAAGAAATCAGTAACCAGGAAAACTTAGAAAAATGTTTAAAAAGAAGAAGTGAGTAACCAGAAAAACTTAGAAAAATGTTTAAAAAGAAGAAATCAGTAACCAGAAAAACTTAGAAAAATGTTTAAAAAGAAGAAATCAGTAACCAGAAAAACTGCGAAAAATGTTTAAAAAGAAGAAATCAGTAACCAGAAAAACTTAGAAAAATGTTTAAAAAGAAGAAGTGAGTAACCAGAAAAACTTAGAAAAATGTTTAAAAAGAAGAAATCAGTAACCAGAAAAACGGCGAAAAATGTTTAAAAAGAAGAAATCAGTAACCAGACAAACTGCGAAAAATGTTTAAAAAGAAGAAATCAGTAACCAGAAAAACTTAGAAAAATGTTTCAAAAGAAGAAGTGAGTAACCAGAAAAACTTAGAAAAATGTTTAAAAAGAAGAAGTGAGTAACCAGAAAAACTTAGAAAAATGTTTAAAAAGAAGAAATCAGTAACCAGAAAAACTTAGAAAAATGTTTAAAAAGAAGAAATCAGTAACCAGAAAAACTGCGAAAAATGTTTAAAAAGAAGAAATCAGTAACCAGGAAAACTTAGAAAAATGTTTAAAAAGAAGAAATGAGTAACCAGGAAAACTTAGAAAAATGTTTAAAAAGAAGAAATGAGTAACCAGGAAAACTTAGAAAAATGTTTAAAAAGAAGAAATCAGTAACCAGAAAAACTTAGAAAAATGTTTAAAAAGAAGAAATCAGTAACCAGAAAAACGGCGAAAAATGTTTAAAAAGAAGAAATGAGTAACCAGAAAAACTTAGAAAAATGTTTAAAAAGAAGAAATCAGTAACCAGAAAAACGGCGAAAAATGTTTAAAAAGAAGAAATCAGTAACCAGAAAAACTTAGAAAAATGTTTAAAAAGAAGAAGTGAGTAACCAGAAAAACTTAGAAAAATGTTTAAAAAGAAGAAATGAGTAACCAGAAAAACTTAGAAAAATGTTTAAAAAGAAGAAATCAGTAACCAGAAAAACTTAGAAAAATGTTTAAAAAGAAGAAATGAGTAACCAGAAAAACGGCGAAAAATGTTTAAAAAGAAGAAATCAGTAACCAGAAAAACGGCGAAAAATGTTTAAAAAGAAGAAATCAGTAACCAGACAAACTGCGAAAAATGTTTAAAAAGAAGAAATCAGTAACCAGAAAAACTTAGAAAAATGTTTAAAAAGAAGAAATCAGTAACCAGGAAAACTTGGAAAAAAACACTTAGAAAAATTTTCAGCAAAGTGTGAAAAATATTCTAAGTGTCAGCGGAGGAAAATGCTGCAGCATCGGGAAAGATTCGCAAACTTACACCGAACATGTGCTCCGAAGTGCCGGAGGAATTGGGTGAATTGAGCCCGGCAAATGGCCAGCTGTCGTTTTGTGCCTGCAGCCCGAAAACTTTAACTTTGTCTGTCGCGGAAGTCCGGACCGAGAAAAATCCAAACGGTTTTGACCGGACCGAGTTCCAGACCGATGCAGTCAAATTTGGAATTCAGACCCATTCAGTGCCACTTGTAGTTTTTCCGCAGTGAGGTTGGCGGGGTACCCGGAGATATATGGGAACACGATTTTTAGAACAAAATGGCGGCGCGGGACCGTTCTGAAAGGCATCCGAAAAACGGTTCCACGGGCATAGCACTTTAATGACAGGTATGAGTGCATGCCGGAGAGCTCTTGGAAGTCGAATTTTTGACACTTTGTCAATTTTTTGACAGATTTGACAAACTCTTTCTGTCTGTTCTAAGAGTCAGTCAGAGACTTGTGCGGCGGTCTTTTGACACTATTGGAGGGCGGGCAAACCCCACGTTGACTCCGGCCGTCCCTCCACAGGCGCTCGTGTCCAAAATGAAGGCGAGAGACGCGAGTGGCCTGGTTCCCTTGGGTGTTGCCAAGAAGGCTGCGGGCTGACCGTTGCCTGAGCACTCCCTAAAGCCTCTTGTGATGAGAGCAGACCTCGCCTGCCGCACGACCGGCTCTGGGAGTCGTTGGGCCGCTATTTGTGAATAGTCTGGTCCTCCTCTGCCACCCGGACAAGCGCGATGGCTCTGCCGCCCTGCGGTGCTCGTCACCCAGGTTTGGGGAACACGATACTCGTAACAAAAATAAAAGGCGGCTCGGGACCTGCAGGCGAAAGGGGTCCCGTGGTGCTAAGCACGTCGACTTCGGGTCTCGGTGCAAGCCGGAGAGCTCACGGAAGTCTAAAGTTTTCGGCACGTGGTCGAATCTTTTCAAAGGCTTACCCGGCTCTTTCCGTCCATTCTGAGAGTAAGTCAGAGGCCGGTGCGGAGGTCTCTTGACAATCGGAGGGGGTGGTGGCCCTCCGCAGGCGCTCGTGTCGAAAATGAAGGCGAGAGACGCGAGTGGCCTGGTTCCCCTGGGTGTTGCCAGGAAGGCTGCGGGCTGACCCTTGCCTGAGCACTCCCTAAAGCCTCTTGTGATGAGAGCAGACCTCGCGCGCCGCACGACCGGCTCTGGGAGTCGTTGGGCCGCTATCTGTGAATAGTCTGGTCCTCCTCTGCCACCCGGCCAAGTGCGATGGCTCTGCCGCCCTGCGGTGCTCGTCACGCAGGTATGGGGCACACGATGCTCGTAACAGCAAATAAAGGCGGCTCGGGACCTGCAGGCGAAAGGGGTCCCGTGGTGCTTAGCACGTCGACTTCGGGTCTCGGTGCAAGCCGGAGAGCTCACGGAAGTCTAAAGTTTTCGGCACGTGGTCGAATCTTTTGAAAGGCTTACCCGGCTCTTTCCGTCCATTCTGAGAGTCAGTCAGAGGCCGGTGCGGCGGTCTATTGACGACCGGAGGCTCCCATGGGTGTTGCGATGAGGGTGGAGGGCACAGAACCTTGCCTTAGCACTCCCTAATAAAGCCTCTTGTGAAGAGAGCAGACCTCGCGCGCCGCACGACCGGCTCTGGGAGTCGTTGGGCCGCTATCTGTGAATAGTCTGGTCCTCCTCTGCCACCCGGCCAAGTGCGATGGCTCTGCCGCCCTGCGGTGCTCGTCACGCAGGTATGGGGCACACGATGCTCGTAACAGCAAATAAAGGCGGCTCGGGACCTGCAGGCGAAAGGGGTCCCGTGGTGCTTAGCACGTCGACTTCGGGTCTCGGTGCAAGCCGGAGAGCTCACGGAAGTCTAAAGTTTTCGGCAC
>NW_027311337.1:0-5000 GCF_047496795.1 Chiloscyllium punctatum | reverse complement strand
TCGGTACAAATCAGTAACCACTGACACTTAGAATATTTTCGGGTTGGTATAAATCAGTAACCACCGACACTTAGAATATTTTCGAGTTGGTATAAATCAGTAACCACTGACACTTAGAATTTTTTCGAGTTGGTATAAATCAGTAACCACTGACACTTAGAATATTTTCGGGTTGGTATAAATCAGTAACCACCGACACTTAGAATATTTTCGAGTTGGTATAAATCAGTAACCACTGACACTTAGAATTTTTTCGAGTTGGTATAAATCAGTAACCACTGACACTTAGAATATTTTCGGGTTGGTATAAATCAGTAACCACCGACACTTAGAATATTTTCGAGTTGGTATAAATCAGTAACCACCGACACTTAGAATTTTTTCGAGTTGGTATAAATCAGTAACCACTGACACTTAGAATTTTTTCGGGTTGGTATAAATCAGTAACCACCGACACTTAGAATATTTTCGAGTTGGTATAAATCAGTAACCACTGACACTTAGAATTTTTTCGGGTCGGTATAAATCAGTAACCACTGACACTTAGAATTTTTTCGAGTTGGTATAAATCAGTAACCACTGACACTTAGAATATTTTCGGGTTGGTATAAATCAGTAACCACTGACACTTAGAATTTTTTCGACTTGGTATAAATCAGTAACCACTGACACTTAGAATTTTTTCGGGTTGGTATAAATCAGTAACCACTGACACTTAGAATATTTTCGGGTCGGTACAAATCAGTAACCACTGACACTTAGAATATTTTCGGGTTGGTATAAATCAGTAACCACTGACACTTAGAATTTTTTCGAGTTGGTATAAATCAGTAACCACTGACACTTAGAATTTTTTCGGGTTGGTATAAATCAGTAACCACCGACACTTAGAATATTTTCGGGTTGGTATAAATCAGTAACCACCGACACTTAGAATTTTTTCGGCTCAGTAGAAATCAGTAACCAAGCGCATTTTTGAATTGGTTACTGATTTCTCCGTTCGAGTTGCGGCTGCGGTTGGCTTCAAATAGTGGTGGGGGCTTAATTATCGCCGAGGGGAGCATGTCCCGGTGGTGTGGCCGAGGATGGAGTGCCTTTTGAAGGGGGTGTTTCTGAATTTGGACCCTTTTTGAGTTGCATGGCCGGATGGGTGTGGTTTTGAAGGGTGTGTCTGTCTGGAGTGGCACCGGCGTTGGTGTGAGGCTGAGGGTGGGCGTTCGGTTCCTGGTTAGGGATAGGGAAAGGGTGAGACTTAGCTTTAGTGCTCGTGCCCCCGATTTTGGTAATGTTTGACGTCAATTTTCCAAGGAGGCGAATGCAAGGCTTCAGAGGGACTTTGAGTGTTCGGGGGCGGGGTAGCTCAGCCGGATTTGCCCCGGCGGTTCTGCGGACGGTGTTGACTTCGAGGGCGGACCGGCCCCCGTGTTCAGTCCGAATATCGTGCATTGTTAACGGCGGGAAGTGTTCCAAAAGGGAATGGGATTGAATGTGACTGCTGAAGCCGACTTTGAGACCTGTAACGCGGGTAGCTCAGCCGGATTTGACCCGGCGGTTCTGGCGACGGTCTCGCCTTCGAGGGGGGAGCGCCCCGCGTGTTCAGGCCGAATTTTGTGCATTTCCATCGGCGGGAAGAGGTCCAAACGGGAATGGGATTGAATGTGACTGCTGAAGCCGACATTGAGACCTCTAACGCGGGTAGCTCGGCAGGATTTGACCCGGCGGTTCTGCCGAAGGTCTCACCTTCGAGGGGGGAGCGTCCCGCGTGTTCAGGCCGAATATCGTGCATTGTTAACGGCGGGAAGTGTTCCAAAAGGGAATGGGATTGAATGTGACTGCTGAAGCCGACATTGAGACCTCTAACGCGGGTAGCTCGGCCGGATTTGACCCGGCGGTTCTGGCGACGGTCTCGCCTTCGAGGGGGGAGCGTCCCGCGTGTTCAGGCCGAATTTTGTGCATTTCCATCGGCGGGAAGAGGTCCAAACGGGAATGGGATTGAATGTGACTGCTGAAGCCGACATTGAGACCTCTAACGCGGGTAGCTCGGCCGGATTTGACCCGGCGGTTCTGCCGAAGGTCTCACCTTCGAGGGGGGAGCCTCCCGCGTGTTCAGGCCGAATTTTGTGCATTTCCATCGGCGGGAAGAGGTCCAAACGGGAATGGGATTGAATGTGACTGCTGAAGCCGACATTGAGACCTCTAACGCGGGTAGCTCGGCCGGATTTGACCCGGCGGTTCTGCCGAAGGTCTCACCTTCGAGGGGGGAGCGCCCACCGTGTACAGGCCGATTTTCATGCATTTCCAACCGTGGGAAGGGGTCCGAAAGGGGATGGGGGTGAACGTGACTGCTCAACCCGACTTTGAGACCTGTAACGCGGGTAGCTCAGCCGGATTTGACCCGGCGGTTCTGGCGACGGTCTCGCCTTCGAGGGGGGAGCGTCCCGCGTGTTCAGGCCGAATTTTGTGCATTTCCATCGGCGGGAAGAGGTCCAAACGGGAATGGGATTGAATGTGACTGCTGAAGCCGACATTGAGACCTCTAACGCGGGTAGCTCGGCAGGATTTGACCCGGCGGTTCTGCCGAAGGTCTCACCTTCGAGGGGGGAGCGCCCACCGTGTACAGGCCGATTTTCATGCATTTCCAACCGTGGGAAGGGGGCCGAAAGGGGATGGGGGTGAATGTGACTGCTCAACCCGACTTTGAGGCATCTAACCCGGGTAGCTCAGCCGGGTTTGACCCGGCGGTTCTGCCGACGGCCTCGCCTTCGAGGGGGGAGCGTCCCCCGTGTACAGGCCGATTTTCATGCATTTCGAACCGTGGGAAGTGGCCCAAAAGGGGATGGGAGTGAATGTGACTGCTCAACCCGACTTTGGCGCTTCCGAGCCGGGTAGCTCAGCCGGGTTTGACCCGGCGGTTCTGCCGACGGTCTCGTCTTCGAGGCGGGTGCCTCCCCCGTGTACAGGCCGATTTTCATGCATTTCGTACCGTGGGAAGTGGTCCAAAAGGGAATGGGGGTGGACGTGACTGCTCATACCGACATCGAGACTTGTAAGCCGTGTAGCTCGGCCGGGTTTGATCCGGCGGGTCTGCCGACGGTCTCGTCTTCGAGAGGGGGGCCTCCCCCGTGTACAGGCCGATTTTCGTGCATTTCCAACGGTGGGAAGAGGTTCAAAAGGGGATGGGGGTGAATGTGACTGCTCAACCCGACTCTGAGGCTTCTAACCCGGGTAGCCCGGCCGGGTTTGACCCGGCGGTTCTGCCGTCGGTCTCGCCTTCGAGGGCGGAGCCTCCCCCGTGTACAGGCCGATTTTCGTGCATTTCAAACCGTGGGAAGCGGTCCAAAAGGGGATGGGAGTGAATGTGACTGCTCATACCGACCTTGGCGCTTCCGACCCGGGTAGCTCAGCCGGGTTTGACCCGGCGGTTCTGCCGACGGTCTCGTCTTCGAGGCGGGTGCCTCCCCCGTGTACAGGCCGATTTTCATGCATTTCGTACCGTGGGAAGTGGTCCAAAAGGGAATGGGGGTGAATGTGACTGCTCAACCCGACTCTGAGGCTTCTAACCCGGGTAGCTCGGCCGGGTTTGACCCGGCGGTTCTGCCGTCGGTCTCGCCTTCGAGAGGGGCGCCTCCCCCGTGTACAGGCCGATTTTCGTGCATTTCCAACGGTGGGAAGAGGTTCAAAAGGGGATGGGGGTGAATGTGACTGCTCAACCCGACTCTGAGGCTTCTAACCCGGGTAGCCCGGCCGGGTTTGACCCGGCGGTTCTGCCGTCGGTCTCGCCTTCGAGGGCGGAGCCTCCCCCGTGTACAGGCCGATTTTCGTGCATTTCAAACCGTGGGAAGCGGTCCAAAAGGGGATGGGAGTGAATGTGACTGCTCATACCGACCTTGGCGCTTCCGACCCGGGTAGCTCAGCCGGGTTTGACCCGGCGGTTCTGCCGACGGTCTCGCCTTCGAGGGGGGAGCGTCCCCCGTGTTCAGGCCGAATTTTGTGCATTTCGAACCGTGGGAAGTTGCCCAAAAGTCGATGGGAGTGAATGTGACTGCTCAACCCGACTTTGGCGCTTCCGAGCCGGGTAGCTCAGCCGGGTTTGACCCGGCGGTTCTGCCGACGGTCTCGTCTTCGAGGCGGGTGCCTCCCCCGTGTACAGGCCGATTTTCATGCATTTCGTACCGTGGGAAGTGGTCCAAAAGGGAATAGGGGTGGACGTGACTGCTCATACCGACATTGAGACTTGTAAGCCGTGTAGCTCGGCCGGGTTTGATCCGGCGGGTCTGCCGACGGTCTCGTCTTCGAGGCGGGTGCCTCCCCCGTGTACAGGCCGATTTTCGTGCATTTCGAACCGTGGGAAGTGGTCCAAAAGGGGATGGGGGTGGACGTGACTGCTCAACCCGACTTTGAGGCTTCTAACCCGGGTAGCTCGGCCGGGTTTGACCCGTCGATTCTGCCGATGGTCTCGTTTTGGAGGGGGGAGCCTCCCCCGTGTTCAGTCCGATTTTCGTGCATTTCGAACCGTGGGAAGTGGCCCAAAAGGGGATGGGAGTGAATGTGACTGCTCATACCGACTTTGGCGCTTCCGAGCCTGGTAGCTCAGCCGGGTTTGATCCGGCGGTTCTGCCGACGGTCTCGTCTTCGAGGCGGCTCCCTCCCCCGTGTACAGGCCGATTTTCATGCATTTGCAACGGTGGGAAGTTGCCCAAAAGGGGATGGGAGTGAATGTGACTGCTCAACCCGACTTTGGCGCTTCCGAGCCTGGTAGCTCAGCCGGGTTTGAACCGGCGGTTCTGCCGACGGTCTCGTCTTCGAGGCGGCTCCCTCCCCCGTGTACAGGCCGATTTTCGTGCATTTCGAACCGTGGGAAGTGGTCCAAAAGGGAATGGGGGTGGACGTGACTGCTCAACCCGACTCTGAGGCTTCTAACCCGGGTAGCTCGGCCGGGTTTGATCCGGCGGTTCTGCCGACGGTCTCGTCTTCGAGGCCGGTGCCTCCCCCGTGTACAG
>NW_027311336.1:15000-30203 GCF_047496795.1 Chiloscyllium punctatum | reverse complement strand
CAACTCTCACACACACACAGACCAACTCTCACACACAGACACACACACACAGACCAACTCTCACACACACACAGACCAACTCTCACACACACACAGACCAACTCTCACACACAGACACACACACACAGACCAACTCTCACACACACACAGACCAACTCTCACACAACACACAGACCAACTCTCACACACAACAGACCAACTCTCACACACCACACAGACCAACTCTCACACACACACAGACCAACTCTCACACACAGACACACACACACAGACCAACTCTCACACACACACAGACCAACTCTCACACACAGACAACACACACACAGACCAACTCTCACACACACACAGACCAACTCTCACACACAACAGACCAACTCTCACACACAGACACACACACACAGACCAACTCTCACACACACACAGACCAACTCTCACACACAGACACACACACACAGACCAACTCTCACACACACACAGACCAACTCTCACACACACAGACCAACTCTCACACACACAGACCAACTCTCACACACAGACACACACACACAGACCAACTCTCACACACACACAGACCAACTCTCACACACACACAGACCAACTCTCACACACAGACACACACACACAGACCAACTCTCACACACACACAGACCAACTCTCACACCACAGACACCACACACACAGACCAACTCTCAACACACACAGACCAACTCTCACAGACAGACACACACACACAGACCAACTCTCACACACAGACAGACCAACTCTCACACACAGACACACACACACAGACCAACTCTCACACACACAGACCAACTCTCACACACACACAGACCAACTCTCACACACAGACACATACACACAGACCAACTCTCACACACAGACACACACACACAGACAGACCAACTCTCACACACACACAGACCAACTCTCACACACAGACACACACACACAGACCAACTCTCACACACAGACAGACCAACTCTCACACACACACAGACCAACTCTCACACACAGACACACACACACAGACCAACTCTCACACGCACACAGACCAACTCTCACACACAGACACAGGCACACACAGACCAACTCTCACACACAGACACAGGCACACACAGACCAACTCTCACACACAGACAGACCAACTCTCACACACAGACAGACCAACTCTCACACACAGACACACACACACAGACCAACTCTCACACACACACAGACCAACTCTCACACACAGACACAGGCACACACAGACCAACTCTCTCACACACACAGACCAACTCTCACACACAGACACACACACACAGACCAACTCTCACACACACACAGACCAACTCTCACACACAGACACACACACACAGACCAACTCTCACACACAGACAGACCAACTCTCACACACAGACACACACACACAGACCAACTCTCACACACAGACAGACCAACTCTCACACACAGACACACACACACAGACCAACTCTCACACACACAGACCAACTCTCACACACACACAGACCAACTCTCACACACAGACACATACACACAGACCAACTCTCACACACAGACACACACACACAGACAGACCAACTCTCACACACACACAGACCAACTCTCACACACAGACACACACACACAGACCAACTCTCACACACAGACAGACCAACTCTCACACACACACAGACCAACTCTCACACACAGACACACACACACAGACCAACTCTCACACGCACACAGACCAACTCTCACACACAGACACAGGCACACACAGACCAACTCTCACACACAGACACAGGCACACACAGACCAACTCTCACACACAGACAGACCAACTCTCACACACAGACAGACCAACTCTCACACACAGACACACACACACAGACCAACTCTCACACACACACAGACCAACTCTCACACACAGACACAGGCACACACAGACCAACTCTCTCACACACACAGACCAACTCTCACACACAGACACACACACACAGACCAACTCTCACACACACACAGACCAACTCTCACACACAGACACATACACACAGACCAACTCTCACACACAGACACATACACACAGACCAACTCTCACACACACACAGACCAACTCTCACACACAGACACAGGCACACACAGACCAACTCTCACACACACACAGACCAACTCTCACACACAGACACAGGCACACACAGACCAACTCTCTCACACAGACACACACACACAGACCAACTCTCACACACACACAGACCAACTCTCACACACAGACACACACACACAGACCAACTCTCACACACACACAGACCAACTCTCACACACAGACACACACACACAGACCAACTCTCACACACAGACACATACACACAGACCAACTCTCACACACAGACACACACACACAGACCAACTCTCACACACACACAGACCAACTCTCACACACAGACACACACACACAGACCAACTCTCACACACAGACACATACACACAGACCAACTCTCACACACAGACACATACACACAGACCAACTCTCACACACACACAGACCAACTCTCACACACAGACACAGGCACACAGACCAACTCTCACACACACACAGACCAACTCTCACACACACACAGACCAACTCTCACACACAGACACACACACACAGACCAACTCTCACACACAGACACACACACACAGACCAACTCTCACACACACACAGACCAACTCTCACACACAGACACACACACACAGACCAACTCTCACACACACACAGACCAACTCTCACACACACACAGTCCAACTCTCACACACACACAGACCAACTCTCACACACACAGACCAACTCTCTCACACAGACACATACACACAGACCAACTCTCTCACACAGACACAGGTACACACAGACCAACTCTCACACACACACAGACCAACTCTCACACACACACAGACCAACTCTCACACACAGACACACACACACAGACCAACTCTCACACACACACAGTCCAACTCTCACACACACACAGACCAACTCTCACACACACAGACCAACTCTCTCACACAGACACATACACACAGACCAACTCTCTCACACAGACACAGGTACACACAGACCAACTCTCACAAACACACAGACCAACTCTCACACACAGACACACACACACAGACCAACTCTCACACACACACAGACCAACTCTCTCACACAGACACAGGCACACACAGACCAACTCCCACACACAGACACACACACACAGACCAACTCTCACACACAGACACACACACACAGACCAACTCACACACAGACACCGGCACACACAGACCAACTCTCACACACAGACACAGGCACACACAGACCAACTCTCACACACAGACACACACACACAGACCAACTCTCACACACAGACACACACACACAGACCAACTCTCACACACACAGTCCAACTCTCACACACACACAGACCAACTCTCTCACACAGACACAGGCACACACAGACCAACTCTCACACACACACAGACCAACTCTCACACACAGACACACACACACAGACCAACTCTCACACACAGACACAGGCACACACAGACCAACTCTCACACACACACAGACCAACTCTCTCACACAGACACAGGCACACACAGACCAACTCTCACACACACACAAACCAACTCTCACACACAGACACACACACACAGACCAACTCTCACACACAGACACAGGCACACACAGACCAACTCTCACACACACACAGACCAACTCTCACACACAGACACACACACACAGACCAACTCTCACACACACACAGACCAACTCTCACACACAGACAGACCAACTCTCACACACAGACACACACACACAGACCAACTCTCACACACACACAGTCCAACTCTCACACACACACAGACCAACTCTCTCACACAGACACATACACACAGACCAACTCTCTCACACAGACACAGGCACACACAGACCAACTCTCACACACACACAGACCAACTCTCACACACAGACACACACACACAGACCAACTCTCACACACACACAGACCAACTCTCTCACACAGACACAGGCACACACAGACCAACTCTCACACACAGACACACACACACAGACCAACTCTCACACACAGACACAGGCACACACAGACCAACTCTCACACACAGACACAGGCACACACAGACCAAATCTCACACACACACAGACCAACTCTCTCACACAGACACAGGCACACACAGACCAACTCTCACACACACACAGACCAACTCTCACACACAGACAGACCAACTCTCACACACAGACACAGGCACACACAGACCAACTCTCACACACAGACAGACCAACTCTCACACACAGACACACACACACAGACCAACTCTCACACACAGACACACACACACAGACCAACTCTCACACACACACAGTCCAACTCTCACACACACACAGACCAACTCTCACACATAGACACAGGCACACACAGACCAACTTTCACACACACACAGACCAACTCTCACACACAGACAGACCAACTCTCACACACAGACACAGGCACACACAGACCAACTCTCACACACAGACACACACACACAGACCAACTCTCACACACACACAGTCCAACTCTCACACACACACAGTCCAACTCTCACACACAGACACAGGCACACACAGACCAACTCTCACACACACACAGACCAACTCTCACACACAGACAGACCAACTCTCACACACACACAGACCAACTCTCACACACAGACACACACACACAGACCAACTCTCACACACACAGTCCAACTCTCACACACACACAGACCAACTCTCACACACACAGACCAACTCTCACACACACACAGACCAACTCTCACACACAGACAGACCAACTCTCACACACAGACAGACCAACTCTCACACACAGACACAGGCACACACAGACCAACTCTCACACACACACAGTCCAACTCTCACACACACACAGACCAACTCTCACACACACACAAACTCTCACACACACACAGACCAACTCTCACACACAGACACAGGCACACACAGACCAACTCTCACACACACACAGACAAACTCTCACACACACACAGACCAACTCTCACACACAGACAGACCAACTCTCACAGACACAGACCCAGACACACACACACAGACCAACTCACACACAGACACACACACACACACACAGACCAACTCTCACACACACACAGACCAACTCTCACACACAGACACACACACACAGACCAACTCTCACACACACACAGTCCAACTCTCACACACACACAGACCAACTCTCACACACACAGACCAACTCTCTCACACAGACACATACACACAGACCAACTCTCTCACACAGACACAGGTACACACAGACCAACTCTCACAAACACACAGACCAACTCTCACACACAGACACACACACACAGACCAACTCTCACACACACACAGACCAACTCTCTCACACAGACACAGGCACACACAGACCAACTCCCACACACAGACCAACTCTCACACACAGACACACACACACAGACCAACTCACACACAGACACCGGCACACACAGACCAACTCTCACACACAGACACAGGCACACACAGACCAACTCTCACACACAGACACACACACACAGACCAACTCTCACACACAGACACACACACACAGACCAACTCTCACACACACAGTCCAACTCTCACACACACACAGACCAACTCTCTCACACAGACACAGGCACACACAGACCAACTCTCACACACACACAGACCAACTCTCACACACAGACACACACACACAGACCAACTCTCACACACAGACACAGGCACACACAGACCAACTCTCACACACACACAGACCAACTCTCTCACACAGACACAGGCACACACAGACCAACTCTCACACACACACAAACCAACTCTCACACACAGACACACACACACAGACCAACTCTCACACACAGACACAGGCACACACAGACCAACTCTCACACACACACAGACCAACTCTCACACACAGACACACACACACAGACCAACTCTCACACACACACAGACCAACTCTCACACACAGACAGACCAACTCTCACACACAGACACACACACACAGACCAACTCTCACACACACACAGTCCAACTCTCACACACACACAGACCAACTCTCTCACACAGACACATACACACAGACCAACTCTCTCACACAGACACAGGCACACACAGACCAACTCTCACACACACACAGACCAACTCTCACACACACAGACCAACTCTCTCACACAGACACAGGCACACACAGACCAACTCTCACACACAGACACACACACACAGACCAACTCTCACACACAGACACAGGCACACACAGACCAACTCTCACACACAGACACAGGCACACACAGACCAAATCTCACACACACACAGACCAACTCTCTCACACAGACACAGGCACACACAGACCAACTCTCACACACACACAGACCAACTCTCACACACAGACAGACCAACTCTCACACACAGACACAGGCACACACAGACCAACTCTCACACACAGACAGACCAACTCTCACACACAGACACACACACACAGACCAACTCTCACACACAGACACACACACACAGACCAACTCTCACACACACACAGTCCAACTCTCACACACACACAGACCAACTCTCACACATAGACACAGGCACACACAGACCAACTTTCACACACACACAGACCAACTCTCACACACAGACAGACCAACTCTCACACACAGACACAGGCACACACAGACCAACTCTCACACACAGACACACACACACAGACCAACTCTCACACACACACAGTCCAACTCTCACACACACACAGTCCAACTCTCACACACAGACACAGGCACACACAGACCAACTCTCACACACACACAGACCAACTCTCACACACAGACAGACCAACTCTCACACACACACAGACCAACTCTCACACACAGACACACACACACAGACCAACTCTCACACACACAGTCCAACTCTCACACACACACAGACCAACTCTCACACACACAGACCAACTCTCACACACACACAGACCAACTCTCACACACAGACAGACCAACTCTCACACACAGACAGACCAACTCTCACACACAGACACAGGCACACACAGACCAACTCTCACACACACACAGACCAACTCTCACACACAGACAGACCAACTCTCACACACAGACACAGGCACACACAGACCAACTCTCACACACACACAGTCCAACTCTCACACACACACAGACCAACTCTCACACACACACAAACTCTCACACACACACAGACCAACTCTCACACACAGACACAGGCACACACAGACCAACTCTCACACACACACAGACAAACTCTCACACACACACAGACCAACTCTCACACACAGACAGACCAACTCTCACAGACACAGACCCAGACACACACACACAGACCAACTCACACACAGACACACACACACACACACAGACCAACTCTCACACACAGACACACACACAAAATGCTGACAGACAGATGCACACATACAGAAACACACACACAGACACTCACTCACACACATTCTGACTCGGAACGGGCGATGGGATTTCTCTTGGGAGGAGGGGTTGGATGTGGATGGTGTTGTGTGTGAGTGGGGGGGGGGGGGGAGGGGAGGGGTTGGCTGTGGGATGGTGTCCTGTGAGTGTGTGTGTGTGTGTGTGTGTGTGTGTGGGGGGGGGTGGATGGTGAGGGGAGGGGTTGGCTGTGGATGGTGTCCTGTGAGTGTGTGTGTGTGTGTGTGTGTTGGGGAGGGGTTGGATGTGTGTGTGTGTGTGTTGGGGGGGGGGAGGGGAGGGGTTGGCTGTGGATGGTGTTGTGTGTGAGTGGGGGGGGGGGGGAGGGGAGGGGTTGGCTGTGGATGGTGTTGTGTGTGAGTGGGGGGGGGGGGAGGGGAGGGGGTTGGCTGTGGGATGGTGTCCTGTGAGTGTGAGTGTGTGTGTGTGTGTGTGTGAGTGTGTGTGTGTGTGTGTGTGTGTGTGTGTGTTGGGGAGGGGTTGGATGTGTGTGTGTGTGTGTGTGTGGGGGGGGGGTGGATGGTGAGGGGAGGGGTTGGCTGTGGATGGTGTCCTGTGAGTGTGTGTGTGTGTGTGTGTGTGTGTGAGTGTGTGTGTGTGTGTGTGTGTGTTGGGGGGGGGGAGGGGAGGGGTTGGCTGTGGATGGTGTCCTGTGTGTGTGTGAGTGTGTTTTAGGGAGGGTTGGTGTTGTGGGCTTGGAGGGTGTCAGCCCCAGACTCTCTCTCGTTGCCTGTCTGTGGACTCAGACAGTAAACTCAGACGTTTGCACATTACAGCCTCCCAGTCTGGTGGGTCACTCCCTCCCCGCAAAATGTCCTGCCAACCGTCCGAGAAACAGCGACTCCTGACCCTGGAGGAAGCCATGAGCAAGGCCCAGCAGAGTCAGGAGGTCAGTGAGGTGGACAGAGAACCTCAGGAGAGCAGCAGAGTTGAGGAAGAGTCAACCATGTGAGTGGGCCACTGTGGATACTGACTGACAGACTGAGGAAGGAGAGACCTTCACCAGTCTGACCAGCAGGCGATCACAGGCAGGCACGATGGTCAGAAACACGAGACTGTAAAGCTGGGTGAGGTACTCTCACACCAAGGAACAGAGGACACCATCGCAGGGACAGGATTCTGTTGGTGAAGGGATGCTCACCCACTACCGTTCCCAATAAACAGCCTTTTTATTTGGTCATTCTGCTGTCTCTCTCTCTCTCTCTCTCAGTGCACTCAGTCCCAGCTCAGAGACTAGGAGGGACTCAGTGTTCACAAAGACACTGTCACCGACAGTGCCCACTCCCTCAGCACTGACCCTCCGGCAGTGCCCACTCCCTCAGCACTGACCCTCCAACAGTGTCCACTCCCTCAGCACTGACCCTCCAACAGTGCCCACTCCCTCAGCACTGACCCTCAGACAGTGCCCACTCCCTCAGCACTGACCCTCCGACAGTGCGGCACTCCCTCAGCACTGACCCTCCGACAGTGCGGCACTCCCTCAGCACTGACCCTCCGACACTGCCCACTCCCTCAACACTGACCCTCCGACACTGCCCACTCCCTCAAAACTGACCCTCCAACAGCGCCCACTCCCTCAGCACTGACCCTCAGACAGTGCGGCACTCCCTCAACACTGACCCTCCGACAGCGCCCACTCCCTCAGCACTGACCCTCGACAGTGCCCACTCCCTCAGCACTGACCCTCCGACAGTGCCCACTCCCTCAGCACTGACCCTCCGACAGCGCCCACTCCCTCAGCACTGACCCTCCGACAGTGCCCACTCCCTCAGCACTGACCCTCCAACAGTGTGGCACTCCCTCAGCACTGACCCTCCGACAGTGCCCACTCCCTCAGCACTGACCCTCCGACAGTGCCCACTCCCTCAGCACTGACCCTCCAACAGTGTCCACTCCCTCAGCACTGACCCTCAGACAGTGCCCACTCCCTCAGCACTGACCCTCCGACAGTGTGGCACTCCCTCAGCACTGACCCTCCGACAGTGCCCACTCCCTCAGCACTGACCCTCCGACAGTGCCCACTCCCTCAGCACTGACCCTCCGACAGGGCCCACTCCCTCAGCACTGACCCTCCGACAGTACGGCACTCCCTCAGCACTGACCCTCCGACAGTGCCCACTCCCTCAGCACTGACCCTCCGACAGTGCCCACTCCCACAGCACTGACCCTAGGACACTGCCCACCTCCCTCAGCACTGACCCTCCGACAGGGACCACTCCCTCAGCACTGACCCTCCGACAGTGCCCACTCCCTCAGCACTGACCCTCCGACAGTGCCCACTCCCTCAGCACTGACCCTCCGACAGTGCCCACTCCCTCAGCACTGACCCTCCGACAGGGACCACTCCCTCAGCCCTGACCCTCCGACAGGGCCCACTCCCTCAGCACTGACCCCCTGACAGTGCCCACTCCCTCAGCACTGACCCTCTGACAGTACCCACTCCCTCAGCACTGACCCTCTGACAGCGCCCACTCCCTCAGCACCTCAGTGTGATGCCGCTGGGAATGTGTGTTGTGTTCTGGGTGTCCTGTGCCTCGGATGGGCGTGTGAGGGAAGGAGTGTGTATCCTGGCCTGTGTGCGTGCCTGAGGAGGGGAGAGCACTCAGTTTGTGATTGGAGCTGTAACAGTGCGGGTGACCCTGACCTGCTGTCTCCCCCACCCCACAACCCCCTCCGCTCCCCACAGTGCATGGGTACAGGCCAGCAGCTTCCTCCCACCCAGCTCCCTGCACCCTGGGGAGGGAGAGCTCACTGACCCCTAACCCCGCCCTGGGGAGGGAGAGCTCACTGACCCCTAACCCCACCCTGGGGAGGGAGAGCTCACTGACCCCTAACCCCACCCTGGGGAGGGAGAGCTCACTGACCCCTAACCCCGCCCTGGGGAGGGAGAGCTCACTGACCCCTAACCCCACCCCAGGGGAGGGAGAGCTCACTGACCCCTAACCCCGCCCTGGGGAGGGAGAGCTCACTGACCCCTAACCCCCGCCCTGGGGAGGGAGAGCTCACTGACCCCTAACCCCACCCTGGGGAGGGAGAGCTCACTGACCCCTAACCCCACCCTGGGGAGGGGGAACTGCTCCCATCTCTGACCCCTAACCCCACCCCAGGGAGGGGGAGCTGCTCTGTTCACTGACCCCTAACCCCACCCTGGGGAGGGGGTGCTGCTCTGTTCACTGACCCCTAACCCCGCCCTGGGGAGGGGGTGCTGCTCCAATCACTGACCCCTAACCCCACCCTGGGGAGGGGGTGCTGCTCCCATCACTGACCCCTAACCCCACCCTGGGGAGGGGGTGCTGCTCCCATCACTGACCCCTAACCCCACCCTGGGGAGGGGGTGCTGCTCTGTTCACTGACCCCTAACCCCGCCCTGGGGAGGGGGTGCTGCTCTGTTCACTGACCCCTAACCCCGCCCTGGGGAGGGGGTGCTGCTCTGTTCACTGACCCCTAACCCCACCCTGGGGAGGGGGTGCTGCTCCCATCACTGACCCCTAACCCCACCCTGGGGAGGGGGTGCTGCTCTGTTCACTGACCCCTAACCCCACCCTGGGGAGGGGGTGCTGCTCTGTTCACTGACCCACCAATGGCCCGTCCAGTTCCAGATGAGATCTCGCACAACTCCGGTCAATGTTCCAAATGTTTAAGTGTCAAACATCATATTTGTACAAGACCTTGGTTCGACCTCATTGAGAATACTGTGTCCAGTTCTGGGCGTTACATTCCCAAAAGGATGGGGACCCTTTGGAGATGGTGCTGGGAAGGTTTACGAGGATGTTGCCTGGTCTGGAAGGTGCTGGCTATGAAGAGAGGGTGAGAGGTTAGGATTATTTTCACTAGAAAAAAGGAGATTGAGGGGGAACCTGACTGAGGTTTATAAAACCATGAAGGGTATAGACAGGGTGGATAGAGACAAGCTTTCCCCCGGGGTGAGGGATTCGGTAACGAGAGGTCACACTTTCAGGGAGAGAGTTGGAACGTTTAAGGGGGATCCACGCGGTAAGTACCTCACACACAGAGGGTGGTGGGTGTGGGGAACGTGTTACCAGCAGAGGTGGGAGAGGCAGGGACGGGAGATTCATTTAAGGTGTGTCTGGACAGTTGTCTGAGTAGGTGGGGAGCAGAGGGACACAGAGGCTTAGGGATTGGGCGACAGGTTTAGACAGTACATTTGGATCGGCTCAGGGTTGAAGGGCCGAAGGGCCTGTTCCTGGGCTGTACGTTTACTTTGTTCTTTAGCCCAAACGTTTCAGACGTGGAGGGAGACAGATCGGAATAGGAAGGGAAACTCTTCCCACTGGGGCTGGGATTGGGGTGTGCTTCGGGGAGGGGGCCCGAGTCCAGGACCATATGGGGACTGGGCTCCTTCACCCGGCCTACCCACCAAGGGCTACCCTCCAACTCTGGACCGATCCACCACAAACTGCAGTCCCTTCCCCACTGCCGGAGGTGACTGAGCAGAAACTACCTCTTCACACGCTGAGGTCAGGGGTCAGCAATCACCTCACAGTTCAGTTCAGACACAACAGACTCAAGGAAAGGGCTGAATGGCCTCCTCCTGTTCCTGTGTAATAGTCCTGAGGGGCTGAATAGCCTCCTCCTGTTCCTGTATAACGATCCTGAGGGGCTGAATGGCCTCCTCCTGTTCCTGTATAACGGTCCCGAGGGGCTGAATGGCCTCCTCCTGTTCCTGTATAACGGTCCCGAGGGGCTGAATAGCCTCCTCCTGTTCCTGTATAACGATCCTGAGGGGCTGAATAGCCTCCTCCTGTTCCTGTATAATGATCCTGAGGGGCTGAATGGCCTCCTCCTGTTCCTGTATAACGGTCCCGAGGGGCTGAATGGCCTCCTCCTGTTCCTGTATAACGGCCCCGAGGGGCTGAATGGCCTCCTCCTGTTCCTGTATAACGGTCCGGAGGGGCTGAATGGTGATCCAGCCTGGGCCTGTAGTGTCTGGGCCTGTAGTGTCTGGGCCTGTCGTGTCTGGGCCGAGGGACAGGCACTGAGGGGAGCTGGTGGGTCAGTGTGCACACAGTGGGGCTCCTGCTGGGAGATGGGGGAGGACGGTAACCCTCAGACAGGCACAACCCAGTGGGTGGGTGGGTGGGGGACCAACAAATACACTGAGAGATTAGTGTCCACCGAGGGGAGAGAAGGTGGACGAGGGACACACAGGAGATCGACACACAGCCAGTCTATTGGAGGATAGAACAGACTCAAAGGGCCAAATGGACTACTCTAGTCTCTTCATTGGACCCAACCCCGTGCTGTCCCTGTCCCTGGGAGTGTTTGATGGGTGACAGTGTAGAGGGAGCTTTACTCTGTATCTAACCCCATGCTGTCCCTGTCCCTGGGAGTGTTTGATGGGGGACAGTGTAGAGGGAGCTTTACTCTGTATCTAACCCTGTGCTATCCATATCCTGGGAGTGTTTGATGGGGGGACAGTGTAGAGGGAGCTTTACTCAGTATCTAACCCTGTGCTGTCCCTGTCCCTGGGAGTGTTTGATGGGGGGGGGGACAGTGTAGAGGGAGCTTTACTCTGTATCTAACCCCGTGCTGTCCCTGTCCCTGGGAGAGTTTGATGAGGTGACAGTGTAGAGAGAGCTTTACTTTGTATCTAACCCCGTGCTGTCCCTGTCCCTGGGAGAGTTTGATGAGGTGACAGTGTAGAGAGAGCTTTACTTTGTATCTAACCCCGTGCTGTCCCTGTCCCTGGGAGTGTTTGATGGGGGACAGTGTAGAGAGAGCTTTACTCTGTATCTAACCCTGTGCTGTCCCTGTCCCTGGGAGAGTTTGATGAGGTGACAGTGTAGAGAGAGCTTTACTTTGTATCTAACCCCGTGCTGTCCCTGTCCCTGGGAGTGTTTGATGGGGGACAGTGTAGAGAGAGCTTTACTCTGTATCTAACCCCGTGCTGTCCCTGTCCCTGGGGGTGTTTGATGGGGGGGACAGTGTAGAGAGAGCTTTACTCTGTATCTAACCCTGTGCTGTCCCTGTCCCTGGGAGAGTTTGATGAGGTGACAGTGTAGAGAGAGCTTTACTTTGTATCTAACCCCGTGCTGTCCCTGTCCCTGGGTGTGTTTGATGGGGGGGACAGTGTAGAGAGAGCTTTACTCTGTATCTATACCCGTGCTGTCCCTGTCCCTGGGAGTGTTTGATGGGGGGACAGTGTAGAGAGAGCTTTACTCTGTATCTAACCCTGTGCTGTCCCTGTCCCTGGGAGTGTTTGATGGGGGGACAGTGTAGATGGAGTTTTACTCTGTATCTAACCCCGTGCTGTCCCTGTCCCTGGGAGTGTTTGATGGGGGACAGTGTAGAGGGAGCTTTACTCTGTATCTAACCCTGGTCTGTCCCTGTCCCTGGGAGTGTTTGATGGGGGGACAGTGTAGAGAGAGCTTTACTCTGTATCTAACCCCGTGCTGTCCCTGTCCCTGGGTGTGTTTGATGGGGGGACAGTGTAGAGGGAGCTTTACTCTGTATCTATACCCGTGCTGTCCCTGTCCCTGGGAGTGTTTGATGGGGGGACAGTGTAGAGAGAGCTTTACTCTGTATCTAACCCTGTGCTGTCCCTGTCCTGGGAGTGCTTGATGGGGAACAGTGTAGAGGGAGCTTTACTCTGTATCTAACCCTGTGCTGTCCCTGTCCCTGGGAGTGTTTGATGGGGGGACAGTGTAGAGGGAGCTTTACTCTGTATCTAACCCCGTGCTGTCCCTGTCCCTGGGAGTGTTTGATGGGGGACAGTGTAGAGGGAGCTTTACTCTGTATCTAACCCTGTGCTGTCCCTGTCCTGGGAGTGTTTGATGGGGGGACAGTGTAGAGGGAGCTTTACTCTGTATCTAACCCTGTGCTGTCCCTGTCCCTGGGAGTGTTTGATGGGGGGACAGTGTAGAGGGAGCTTTACTCTGTACGTAACCCCGGTCTGTCCCTGTCCCTGGGGTGTTTAATGGGGGGACAGTGTAGAGGGAGCTTTACTCTGTATCTAACCCCGGTCTGTCCCTGTCCCTGGGAGTGTTTGATGGTGGACAGTGTAGAGGGAGCTTTACTCTGTATCTAACCCCGGTCTGTCCCTGTCCCTGGGAGTGTTTGATGGGGGGACAGTGTAGAGGGAGCTTTACTCTGTATCTAACCCTGTGCTGTCCCTGTCCTGGGAGTGTTTGATGGGGGGACAGTGTAGAGGGAGCTTTACTCTGTGTCTAACCCTGTGCTGTCCCTGTCCCTGGGAGTGTTTGATGGGGGGACAGTGTAGAGGGAGCTTTACTCTGTATCTAATCCCGTGCTGTCCCTGTCCTGGGAGTGTTTGATGGGGAACAGTGTAGAGGAAGCTTTACTCTGTACCTAACCCCGGTCTGTCCCTGTCCCTGGGGTGTTTAATGGGGGGACAGTGTAGAGGGAGCTTTACTCTGTATCTAACCCCGGTCTGTCCCTGTCCCTGGGAGTGTTTGATGGGGGGACAGTGTAGAGAAAGCTTTACTCTGTATCTAACCCTGTGCTGTCCCTGTCCCTGGGAGTGTTTGATGGGGAACAGTGTAGAGGGAGCTTTACTCTGTATCTAACCCCGTGCTGTCCCTGTCCTGGGAGTGTTTGATGGGGAACAGTGTAGAGGGAGCTTTACTCTGTATCTAACCCCGTGCTGTCCCTGTCCCTGGGAGTGTTTGATGGGGAACAGTGTAGAGGGAGCTTTACTCTGTATCTAACCCCGT
>NW_027311336.1:0-10000 GCF_047496795.1 Chiloscyllium punctatum | reverse complement strand
CTCCCTCTACACTGTCCCCCATCAAACACTCCTAGGGACAGGGACAGCATGGGGTTAGATACAGAGTAAAGCTCCCTCTACACTGTTCCCCATCAAACACCCCCAGGGACAGGGACAGCACGGGGTTAGATACAGAGTAAAGCTTCCCCTACACTGTCCCCCATCAAACACTCCCAGGGACAGGGACAGCACGGGGTTAGATACAGAGTAAAGCTCTCTCTACACTGTCCCCCATCAAACACTCCCAGGGACAGGGACAGCACGGGGTTAGATACAGAGTAAAGCTCTCTCTACACTGTCCCCCATCAAACACCCCCAGGGACAGGGACAGCACGGGGTTAGATACAGAGTAAAGCTCCCTCTACACTGTCCCCCCATCAAACACTCCCAGGGACAGGGACAGCACAGGGTTAGATACAGAGTAAAGCTCCCTGTACAGTGTTTGTTGTAATGACTGAGCCTCTCTGTTCTCTCTGACAGGTTGTCGAGGTGAGACAGTGACCCTGAGGTCGGTGAAGAGTGAGGAGTCTTTGACGTCACAGCACAGTGGAGCGGGTAAAGATTACTGAGGGGGTGGGCACTGACGGAGGGTCAGTGCTGAGGGGGTGGGCACTGTCGGAGGGTCAGTGCTGACGGAGTGGGTACTGTCGGAGGGTCAGTGCTGAGGGAGAGCCGCACTGTCGGAGGGTCAGTGCTGAGGGAGTGGGCACTGTCGGAGGGTCAGTGCTGAGGGAGTGCCGCACTGTCGGAGGGTCAGTGCTGAGGGAGTGGGCGCTGTCGGAGGGTCAGTGCTGAGGGAGTGCCGCACTGTCGGAGGGTCAGTGCTGAGGGAGTGGGCACTGTCGGAGGGTCAGTGCTGAGGGGGTGGGCCCTGTCGGAGGGTCAGTGCTGAGGGAGTGGGCACTGTCGGAGGGTCAGTGCTGAGGGAGTGGGCACTGTCGGAGGGTCAATGCTGAGGGAGTGGGCACTGTCGGAGGGTCAGTGCTGAGGGAGTGGGCACTGTCGGGGGGTCAGTGCTGAGGGTGTGGGCACTGTCGGAGGGTCAGTGCTGAGGGTGTGGGCACTGTCGGAGGGTCAGTGCTGAGGGAGTGGGCACTGTCGGAGGGTCAGTGCTGAGGGAGTGGGCACTGTCGGGGGGGTCAGTGCTGAGGGTGTGGGCACTGTCGGGGGGTCAGTGCTGAGGGTGTGGGCACTATCGGAGGGTCAGTGCTGAGGGAGTGGGCACTGTCGGGGGGTCAGTGCTGAGGGTGTGGGCACTGTCGGAGGGTCAGTGCTGAGGGAGTGCCGCACTGTCGGAGGGTCAGTGCTGAGGGAGTGGGCACTGTCGGAGGGTCAGTGCTGAGGGGGTGGGCCCTGTCGGAGGGTCAGTGCTGAGGGAGTGGGCACTGTCGGAGGGTCAGTGCTGAGGGAGTGGGCACTGTCGGAGGGTCAATGCTGAGGGAGTGGGCACTGTCGGAGGGTCAGTGCTGAGGGAGTGGGCACTGTCGGGGGGTCAGTGCTGAGGGTGTGGGCACTGTCGGAGGGTCAGTGCTGAGGGTGTGGGCACTGTCGGAGGGTCAGTGCTGAGGGAGTGGGCACTGTCGGAGGGTCAGTGCTGAGGGAGTGGGCACTGTCGGGGGGTCAGTGCTGAGGGTGTGGGCACTGTCGGGGGGTCAGTGCTGAGGGAGTGGGCACTGTCGGGGGGTCAGTGCTGAGGGAGTGGGCACTGTCGGAGGGTCAGTGCTGAGGGTGTGGGCACTGTCGGAGGGTCAGTGCTGAGGGAGTGGGCACTGTCGGGGGGTCAGTGCTGAGGGTGTGGGCACTGTCGGAGGGTCAGTGCTGAGGGAGTGCCGCACTGTCGGAGGGTCAGTGCTGAGGGAGTGGGCACTGTCGGAGGGTCAGTGCTGAGGGGGGTGGGCCCTGTCGGAGGGTCAGTGCTGAGGGAGTGGGCACTGTCGGAGGGTCAGTGCTGAGGGAGTGGGCACTGTCGGAGGGTCAATGCTGAGGGAGTGGGCACTGTCGGAGGGTCAGTGCTGAGGGAGTGGGCACTGTCGGGGGGTCAGTGCTGAGGGTGTGGGCACTGTCGGAGGGTCAGTGCTGAGGGTGTGGGCACTGTCGGAGGGTCAGTGCTGAGGGAGTGGGCACTGTCGGAGGGTCAGTGCTGAGGGAGTGGGCACTGTCGGGGGGTCAGTGCTGAGGGTGTGGGCACTGTCGGGGGGTCAGTGCTGAGGGAGTGGGCACTGTCGGAGGGTCAGTGCTGAGGGTGTGGGCACTGTCGGAGGGTCGTCAGTGCTGAGGGAGTGGGCACTGTCGGAGGGTCAGTGCTGAGGGAGTGGGCACTGTCGGAGGGTCAGTGCTGAGGGAGTGGGCACTGTCGGAGGGTCAGTGCTGAGGGAGTGGGCACTGTCGGAGTCTCAGTGCTGAGGGAGTGCCGCACTGTTGGAGGGTCAGTGCTGAGGGAGTGGGCACTGTTAGAGGGTCAGTGTTGAGGGAGTGGGCACTGTCGGAGGGTCAGTGCTGAGGGAGTGGGCACTGTCGGGGGTCAGTGCTGAGGGTGTGGGCACTGTCGGGGGGTCAGTGCTGAGGGAGTGGGCACTGTCGGAGGGTCAGTGCTGAGGGTGTGGGCACTGTCGGAGGGTCAGTGCTGAGGGGAGTGGGCACTGTCGGAGGGTCAGTGTTGAGGGAGTGGGCACTGTCGGAGGGTCAGTGTTGAGGGAGTGGGCACTGTCGGAGGGTCAGTGTTGAGGAGTGGGCACTGTCGGAGGGTCAGTGTTGAGGGAGTGGGCACTGTCGGAGGGTCAGTGTTGAGGGAGTGGGCACTGTCGGAGGGTCAGTGCTGAGGGAGTGGGCACTGTCGGAGGGTCAGTGCTGAAGGAGTGGGCACTGTCGGAGGGTCAGTGCTGAGGGAGTGGGCACTGTCGGAGGTCAGTGCTGAGGGAGTGGGCACTGTCGGAGGGTCAGTGCTGAGGGAAGTGGGCACTGTCGGAGGGTCAGTCTGTGGGAGTGGGCACTGTCGGAGGGTCAGTGCTGTGGGAGTGGGCACTGTCGGAGGGTCAGTGCTGAGGGAGTGGGCACTGTCGGAGGGTCAGTGCTGTGGGAGTGGGCACTGTCGGAGGGTCAGTGCTGAGGGAGTGGGCACTGTCGGAGGGTCAGTCCCTCTCTCCCCCTCACCCTGTTGTGCTGAGGACCTTGTCCACCCTCTCCCCTGTTAAAGCAGTGACCTCGCCTCAGGACCAGTCTCCCTTTTCCCATGCCGTTTACCGGGAGGGAGAGGGAGTTGTGGGAGAATTCCAAGTGTGTCCCTGACCCCTTTCCCCTCTCCCCATCCTCAGGGACCCTGCGATGTCAGTCTCTCAATGTCCAGGGGGTCAGTGTTGAAGAGGGGGTGACCGCGGCCAACGACGAACCCGAGGATATCTACGCAGTCCCAGAGCCCAGGCATGGTCCGACCTGCTCCGGTCTGGGCCCGGAATCCCGGTCCCACACCCCGGACATCTCCAACCCTCTCTCCACCAGCGTCCCGGCCCGAGGTGCTGCAGATGCTGGGCTGCTGGGCGGTGAGTCCCCAGGCTTCGGCCTGGTCGTCCGCACAGACCATCTCCCTGCTCCTGGAGACCCGGCAGCTCCAACGCACGGACAGCGGAGCGAGGGAAGTCGGCTCCGAGACGGAGGAACGAGGGGACAGTCCCGGGTCGGAGTTACCCTGGACATCGGATGGTGAGCATTCCGAACTGGGACACCCTCCCTCACTCCCCTCTGTGTGAGAGAGTGTGTGTGAGACAGTGTGTGTGTGTGTGAGAGAGAGAGTGTGTGTGTGAGAGAGTGGGAGAAAATGCGTGAGAGTGTGTGTGAGTGTGTGTGAGAGAGAGTGTGTGTGTGAGAGAGTGGGAGAAAATGCGTGAGAGTGTGTGTGAGAGTGTGTGAGAGAGAGGGTGTGTGTGTGAGAGTGTGAGTGAGAGAGGGTGTGTGAGTGAGTGTGTGTGTGAGTGAGTGTGTGTGTGAGTGAGTGTGTGTGTGAGAGAGTGTGTGTGTGTGAGAGTGTGAGTGAGAGAGGGTGTGTTAGTGTGTTTGTGTGTGAGTGAGTGTGTGTGTGCGTGAGTGTGTGTGTGAGAGAGTGTGTGTGAGAGTGTGAGTGAGAGAGGGTGTGTTAGTGTGTTTGTGTGTGAGTGAGTGTGTGTGTGAGTGAGTGTGTGTGTGAGAGAGTGTGTGTGTGTGAGAGTGTGAGTGAAAGTGTGTGTGAGAGAGTGAGTGGGTGTGAGTGAACGTGTGTCTATGAGAGTGTGTGAGAGTAAGTGTGAGAGAGTGTGTGTGAGACAGTGTGTGTGTGTGTGAGAGAGAGAGTGTGTGTGAGAGAGTGGGAGAAAATGCGTGAGAGAGTGTGTGTGAGTGTGTGTGAGAGAGTGTGTCTGTGAGAGGGTGTGTGAGAGGGTGTGTGAGAGAGGGTGTGTGAGTGTATTTGTGTGTGAGTGAGTGTGTGTGTGAGTGTGTGTGTGAGTGAGTGTGTGTGTGTGAGTGTGTGTGTGAGAGAGGGTGTGTGAGAGGGTGTGTGAGAGAGGGTGTGTGAGTGTGTTTGTGTGTGAGTGAGTGTGTGTGTGAGTGTGTGTGTGAGTGAGTGTGTGTGAGTGAGTGTGTGTGTGTGAGTGTGTGTGTGAGAGAGGGTGTGTGAGTATGTGTGTGAGTGAGTGTGTGTGAGAGAGTGCGCGACAGTGCGTGAGAGTGCCTGAGTGTGAATGGTCAGTGCTGGAGTACGTGACTGTGAGAGTGTGTGAGAGTGTGTGTGAGAGTGTGTATGTGTGTGAGAGAGAGTGAGTGTGTGTGAGAGTGTGAGTGAAAGTGTGTCTGTGTGTGTCTGTGAGAGTGTGTGTGAGAAAGTGTGAGAGAGTGTGTGAGAATGTGTGTGTGTGAGAAAGTGTGTGTGAGTGTTTGTGTGTGAGAGTGTAGAGTGTGAGGGTATGAGAGTGAAATTGAGTGGTGTGAGAGTGTGTGTGAGAGTGTGTGTGAGAGTGTGAGACAGAGAGTATGTGTGAGAGTGTGTGAGTGAAAGTGTGTCTGTGAGAGTGTGTGTGAGAGAGAGTGGGTGTGTGAGAGACAGTGGGTATGTGAGAGAGAGTGGGTGTGAGTGTGTCTGAGTGTGAGAGTGAAAGTGTGTCTGTGTGTGTCTGTGAGAGTGTGTGTGAGAAAGTGTGAGAGTGTGTGTGTGTGTGTGAGAGTGTGTGTGTGTGTGAGAGTGTGTGTGTGAGAGTGTGTGTGTGAGAGTGTATGAGTGTGTGTGAGAGTGTGAGAGTGAATGTGTGTCTGTGAGAGTGTGTGTGAGAAAGTGTGAGAGAGTGTGTGAGAATGTGTGTGTGAGAAATTGTGTGTGAATGTTTGAGTGTGAGAGTGAAAGTGAGTGTGAGTGAGAGTGTGAGTGTGTGTGTGTGTGTGAGAGTGTGGGTGTGTGAGTGTGTGTGTGAGAGATAGTGTCTGTGTGAGAGTGTGAGTGAGAGTGTGAGTGTGTGAGAGACAGTGTCTGTGAGAGTGTGTGTGTGAGAAAGTGTGTGTGAGTGTGAGAGTGTGAGAGTGTGAGTGTGTGAGAGTGTGAGTGAGTTTGTGAGTGTGAAAGTGTGTGAGAGAGTGTGATAGAATGTGAGAGAGTGCTTGAGAGTGTGTGTGAGTGTGTGAGAGTGTGTGTGTGTGAATGGTCAGTGCTGGAGTGTGTGACTGTGAGAGTGAGTGTGAGCGTGTCTGTGTGTGTGAGAAAGTGTGTGTGAGTGAGTGTGTGAGAGTTTGTGTGTGTGTGAGTGTGAGAGTGCGTGTGTGTATGAGTGTGAGAGTGTGTGTGTGAGAATGTGTGTGTGTGAGAGTGTGTGTGTGAGAGTGTGTGTGAGAGTGTGTGTGAGAGTGTGTCTGTGTGTGAGTGTGTGTGTGAGAGTGTGTCTGTGTGTGTGTGAGAGTGTGTGTGTGTGTGTGACGGTGTGAGTGTGTGTGTGAATGTGTGAGTGTGTATGTGTGTGAGTGTGGGAGTGTGTGTGGGTGTGTGTGGGAGTGTGTGTGTGTGGGAGTGTGTGTGTGGGAGAGTGTGTGTGAGAGTGTGGGTGTAAGTGCGTGTGAGAGTGTGTGTGTGTGTTGTGAATGTGTGTGAGTGCGTGTGAGTGCGTGTCTGTGTGTGATATAGTGTGTGTGTGTGTGAGTGTGTGTGGTGTGTGAGTGTGTGTGTTGTGTGAGAGCGTGTGTTGTGCACGAGTGTGTGTGTGAATGTTTGTGTGTATGTGTGTGAGTGTGCATGTCAGTGTGTGTGCGTGCGTGTGAGTGTGCATGTCAGTGTGTGTGCGTGTGAGTGTGCATGTCAGTGTGTGTGAGTGTGTGTGTTGTGTGAGAGTGCGTGCGAGTGTGTGAGTGAGTACATGTGAATGCGTGTGTGAATATGTGTGAGTGCATGTGAGTGCGTGTCTGTGTGTGTAGGTGTGTGTGAGAGAGAGAGTGTGTGTGTAAGAGTGTGTGAGAGTGTGTATGAGAGTGTGTGAGTGTGAGAGTGTGTCTGTGAGAGTGTGTGAGTGTGTATGTGTGTTTGTGAGAGTGTGTGTGAGAGAGTGTGTGTGTGAGACTGTGCAGGTGCGCGTGTGTGAGAATGTTGGTGTGTGTGTGAGTGCGTGTGAGAGAGAGTGTGTGTGAGATAGAGTGTATGGGCATGTGTGGGGGTGTGGGTGTGAGAGAAAGTGTGAGTGTGTATGAGTGTGTATGTGTGTGTGTAAGAGTGTGTGAGAGAGTGAGTGGGAGTGTGTGTGTGAGTGTCAGTGAGTGAGTGTGTGTGTGAGTGTGTGTGTGAGTGTGTGTGTGAGTGTGGGGTGTGTGAGTGTGGGGGTGTGTGAGTGTGGGGTGTGTGAGTGTGGGGGGTGTGTGTGGGTGTGAGTGAGTGTGAGTGTGTGTGTGTGACTGAGTGTGTGTGTGACTGAGTGTGTGTGTGACTGAGTGTGTGAGTCTGTGTGAGTCTGTGTGAGTGTGAGTGAGTGTGTGTGTGTATGTTTGTGTGTGACTGTGTGTGAGTGTGTGAGTGTGTGAGTGTGTGTGTGAGTGTGTGTGTGTGTGTGAGTGTGCGAGTGTGCGTGTGCGCGTGTGTGTGTGAGTGTGAGTGTGCGTGTGTGTGTGTGTGAGTGTGCGAGTGTGCGTGTGTGTGTGTGTGTGTGAGTGTGTCTGTGTGTGTGTGTGTGTGTGTGTGTGTGTGTGTCTGTGTGAGTGTGTGTGTGTGAGTGTGTGTGTGAGTGTGAGTGTGTGTGTCTGTGTGAATGTGTGTGTGTGAGTGTGTGAGTGTGAGTGGTCAGTGCTGGTGTGACTGACCTGACTCTTCTCTCCCTGTTCCCAGACCAGCCTGGGGCCTATTACCAGACCATGTCCTCCCTGGTGCTGCCTCCTGCCTCCTGTCCCCTCCGCCCTCCCCCTTCCCTGAGGAACGCTGCCAGGTTAATGGCCTGAAGCTGATGGAGGAGGCAGAACAGGTCAACCTACGGTCGGAGCCCGACCCGGAATCGGAATCGGAATGGGACAGGGACTCGGGCCCACCCTCGGACACTCACCAGGACAACAAGGAGCAGCAGGTGACCACAGCTCTCCGTACCACGGTCACTGGGGTCACTGGGGTCACTGGGGTCACTGGGGTCAGTGGGCTCAGGGCCGCACACCCCTCCCCAGGGCAGACCAGCAACACCAACGGAGGACACCATTCACAGATCACCGCTCAGGTAAGAGAGACCCTCCGACAGTGCCCACTCCCTCAGCACTGACCCTCCGACAGTGCCCACTCCCTCAGCACTGACCCTCCGACAGTGCCCACTCCCTCAGCACTGACCCTCCGACAGTGCCCACTCCCTCAGCACTGACCCTCCGACAGTGGCCCACTCCCTCAGCACTGACCCTCCGACAGTGCGGCACTCCCACAGCACTGACCCTCCGACAGTGCCCACTCCCTCAGCACTGACCCTCCGACAGTGCACACTCCCACAGCACTGACCCTCCGACAGTGCCCACTCCCTCAGCACTGACCCTCCGACAGGGCCCACTCCCTCAGCACTGACCCTCCGACAGTGCCCACTCCCTCAGCACTGACCCTCCGACAGTGCCCACTCCCACAGCACTGACCCTCCGACAGGGCCCACTCCCACAGCACTGACCCTCCGACAGTGCCCACTCCCTCAACACTGACCCTCTGACAGTGCCCACTCCCACAGCACTGACCCTCAACAGGGCCCACTCCCTCAGCACTGACCCTCCGACAGTGCCCACTCCCTCAACACTGACCCTCCGACAGTGCCCACTCCCTCAGCACTGACCCTCCGACAGTGCCCACTCCCCTCAGCACTGACCCTCCGACAGTGCCCACTCCCACAGCACTGACCCTCCGACAGGGCCCACTCCCTCAGCACTGACCCTCCGACAGTGCCCCACTCCCACAGCACTGACCCTCCGACAGGGCCCACTCCCTCAGCACTGACCCTCCGACAGTGCCCACTCCCTCAGCACTGACCCTCGACAGTGCCCACTCCCTCAGCACTGACCTCCGACAGTGCCCACTCCCTCAGCACTGACCCTCCGACAGTGCCCACTCCCTCAGCACTGACCCTCTGACAGTGCCCACTCCCTCAGCACTGACCCTCCGACAGTGCCCACTTCCCTCAGCACTGACCCTCTGACAGTGCCCACTCCCTCAGCCCTGACCCTCTGACAGTGCCCACTCCCTCAGCACTGACCCTCTGACAGTGCCCACTCCCTCAGCCCTGACCCTCTGACAGTGCCCCACTCCCTCAGCACTGACCCTCCGACAGTGCCCACTCCCTCAGCACTGACCCTCTGACAGTGCCCACTCCCTCAGCACTGACCCTCCGACAGTGCCCACTCCCTCAGCACTGACCCTCCGAGAGGGCCCACTCCCTCAACACAGACCCTCCGGCAGTGCCCACTCCCTCAGCGCTGACCCCCAACAGTGCCCACTCCCTCAGCACTGACCCTCCGACAGTGCCCACTCCCTCAGCACTGACCCTCCGACAGTGCCCACTCCCTCAGCGCTGACCCCCCGACAGTGCCCACTCCCTCAGCACTGACCCTCCGACAGGGCCCAATCCGACAGTGCGGCACTCCCTCAGCACTGACCCTCCGACAGGGCCCACTCCCTCAGCACTGACCCTCCGACAGTGCCCACTCCATCAGCACTGACCCCTCCGACAGTGCTCACTCCCTCAGCACTGACCGTCCGACAGTGCCCCCTCCCTCAGCACTGACCCTTCGACAGTGCCCGCTCCATCAGCACTGACCCTCCGACAGTGCGGCACTCCCTCAGCACTGACCCTCCGACAGTGCCCCCTCCCTCAGCACTGACCCTCCGACAGTGCCCCCTCCCTCAGCACTGACCCTCCGACAGTGCCCACTCCCTCAACACTGACCCTCCGACAGTGCCCGCTCCATCAGCACTGACCCTCCGACAGTGCCCACTCCCTCAGCACTGACCCTCCGTAAGTGCGGCACTCCCTCAGCACTGACCCTCCGACAGTGCCCCCTCCCTCAGCACTGACCCTCCGACAGTGCCCCCTCCCTCAGCACTGACCCTCGGACAGTGCCCGCTCCATCAGCACTGACCCTCCGACAGTGCCCACTCCCTCAGCACTGACCCTCCGACAGTGCCCACTCCCTCAGCACTGACCCTCCGTAAGTGCGGCACTCCCTCAGCACTGACCCTCCGACAGTGCGGCACTCCCTCAGCACTGACCCTCCGACAGTGCCCACTCCCTCAGCACTGACCCTCCGAGAGGGCCCACTCCCTCAACACAGACCCTCCGGCAGTGCCCACTCCCTCAGCGCTGACCCCCCAACAGTGCCCACTCCCTCAGCACTGACCCTCTGACAGTGCCCACTCCCTCAGCACTGACCCTCTGACAGTGCCCACTCCCTCAGCGCTGACCCTCCGACAGTGCCCACTCCCTCAGCACTGACCCTCCGACAGTGCCCCCTCCCTCAGCACTGACCCTTCGACAGTGCCCCCCTCCCTCAGCACTGA
>NW_027311335.1:25000-30244 GCF_047496795.1 Chiloscyllium punctatum | reverse complement strand
AATGCACAAGATTCGGCCTGAACACGGGGGACGCTCCCCCCTCGAAGGCGAGACCGTCGGCAGACCCGCCGGGTCAAACCCGGCTGAGCTACCCGGCTCGGAAGCGCCAAAGTCGGTATGAGCAGTCACGTTCACTCCCATCCCCTTTTGGACCGCTTCCCACGGTACGAAATGCATGAAAATCGGCCCTGTACACGGGGGAGGCACCCGCCTCGAAGACGAGACCGTCGGCAGAACCGCCGGGTCAAACCCGGCTGAGCTACCCGGCTTACAAGTCTCAAAGTCGGGTTGAGCAGTCACATTCACTCCCATCGACTTTTGGGCAACTTCCCCACGGTTCGAAATGCACAAAATTCGGCCTGAACACGGGGGACGCTCCCCCCCTCGAAGGCGAGACCGTCGGCAGAACCGCCGGGTCAAACCCGGCTGAGCTACCCGGCTTAAAAGTCTCAAAGTCGGTATGAGCAGTCACATTCACCCCCATTCCCCTTTTGGACCACTTCCCACGGTTGGAAATGCATGAAAATCGGCCTGGACACGGGGGAGGCTCCCCCCCTCGATGACGAGACCGTCGGCAGAACCGCCGGAACAAACCCCGGCTGAGCTACCCGGCTTACAAGTCTCAAAGTCGGTATGAGCAGACACGTCCACCCCCCATTCCCTTTTGGACCACTTCCCACCGTTGGAAATGCACGAAAATCGGCCTGTACACGGGGGAGGCACCGGCCTCGAAGACGAGACCGTCGGCAGAACCGCCGGATCAAACCCGGCCGAGCTACCCGGGTTAGAAGCCTCAGAGTCGGGTTGAGCAGTCACATTCACTCCCATCCCCTTTTGAACCTCTTCCCCACCGTTGGAAATGCACGAAAATCGGCCTGTACACGGGGGAGGCTCCCCCCTCGAAGGCGAGACCGTCGGCAGAACCGCCGGGTCAAACCCGGCTGAGCTACCCGGCTTAAAAGTCTCAAAGTCGGGTTGAGCAGTCACATTCACTCCCCATCGACTTTTGGGCAACTTCCCACCGTTGCAAATGCATGAAAATCGGCCTGTACACGGGGGAGGCTCCGCCCTCGAAGGCGAGACCGACGGCAGAACCGCCCGGGTCAAACCCCGGCCGGGCTACCCGGGTTAGAAGCCTCAGAGTCGGGTTGAGCAGTCGCATTCACCCCCATCCCCTTTTGAACCTCTTCCCACCGTTGGAAATGCACGAAAATCGGCCTGTACACGGGGGAGGCACCGGCCTCGAAGACGAGACCGTCGGCAGAACCGCCGGATCAAACCCGGCCGAGCTACCCGGGTTAGAAGCCTCAGAGTCGGGTTGAGCAGTCACATTCACTCCCCATCCCCTTTTGAACCTCTTCCCACCGTTGGAAATGCACGGAAATCGGCCTGTACACGGGGGAGGCTCCCCCCTCGAAGGCGAGACCGTCGGCAGAACCGCCGGGTCAAACCCGGCTGAGCTACCCGGCTTACAAGTCTCAAAGTCGGTATGAGCAGACACGTCCACCCCCATTCCCTTTTGGACCACTTCCCACCGTTGGAAATGCACGAAAATCGGCCTGTACACGGGGGAGGCACCGGCCTCGAAGACGAGACCGTCGGCAGAACCGCCGGATCAAACCCGGCCGAGCTACCCGGGTTAGAAGCCTCAGAGTCGGGTTGAGCAGTCACATTCACTCCCATCCCCTTTTGAACCTCTTCCCACCGTTGGAAATGCACGAAAATCGGCCTGTACACGGGGGAGGCTCCCCCCCTCGAAGGCGAGACCGTCGGCAGAACCGCCGGGTCAAACCCCGGCTGAGCTACCCGGCTTAAAAGTCTCAAAGTCGGGTTGAGCAGTCACATTCACTCCCATCGACTTTTGGGCAACTTCCCACCGTTGCAAATGCATGAAAATCGGCCTGTACACGGGGGAGGCTCCGCCCTCGAAGGCGAGACCGACGGCAGAAACCGCCGGGTCAAAACCCGGCCGGGCTACCCGGCTCGGAAGCGCCAAAGTCGGGTTGAGCAGTCACATTCACCCCCATCCCCTTTTGGGCCACTTCCCACGGTTCGAAATGCATGAAAATCGGCCTGTACACGGGGGGACGCTCCCCCCTCGAAGGCGAGGCAGTCGGCAGAACCGCCGGGTCAAACCCGGCTGAGCTACCCGGGTTAGATGCCTCAAAGTCGGGTTGAGCAGGTCACATTCACCCCCATCCCCCTTTCGGCCCCCTTCCCACGGTTGGAAATGCATGAAAATCGGCCTGTACACGGTGGGCGCTCCCCCCTCGAAGGTGAGACCCTTCGGCAGAACCGCCGGGTCAAATCCTGCCGAGCTACCCGCGTTAGAGGTCTCAATGTCGGCTTCAGCAGTCACATTCAATCCCATTCCCGTTTGGACCTCTTCCCGCCGATGGAAATGCACAAAATTCGGCCTGAACACGCGGGGCGCTCCCCCCTCGAAGGCGAGACCGTCGCCAGAACCGCCGGGTCAAATCCGGCTGAGCTACCCGCGTTACAGGTCTCAAAGTCGGGTTGAGCAGTCACGTTCACCCCCCATCCCCTTTCGGACCCCTTCCCACGGTTGGAAATGCATGAAAATCGGCCTGTACACGGTGGGCGCTCCCCCCTCGAAGGTGAGACCTTCGGCAGAACCGCCGGGTCAAATCCGGCCGAGCTACCCGCGTTAGAGGTCTCAATGTCGGCTTCAGCAGTCACATTCAATCCCATTCCCGTTTGGACCTCTTCCCGCCGATGGAAATGCACAAAATTCGGCCTGAACACGCGGGACGCTCCCCCCTCGAAGGTGAGACCTTCGGCAGAAACCGCCGGGTCAAATCCGGCGAGCTACCCGCGTTAGAGGTCTCAATGTCGGCTTCAGCAGTCACATTCAATCCCATTCCCGTTTGGACCTCTTCCCGCCGATGGAAATGCACAAAATTCGGCCTGAACACGCGGGACGCTCCCCCCCTCGAAGGCGAGACCGTCGCCAGAACCGCCGGGTCAAATCCGGCTGAGCTACCCGCGTTAGAGGTCTCAAAGTCGGGTTGAGCAGTCACGTTCCACCCCCATCCCCTTTCGGACCCCTTCCCACGGTTGGAAATGCATGAAAATCGGCCTGTACACGGTGGGCGCTCCCCCCTCGAAGCTGAGACCTTCGGCAGAACCGCCGGGTCAAATCCGGCCGAGCTACCCGCGTTAGAGGTCTCAATGTCGGCTTCAGCAGTCACATTCAATCCCATTCCCGTTTGGACCTCTTCCCGCCGATGGAAATGCACAAAACTCGGCCTGAACACGCGGGACGCTCCCCCCTCGAAGGTGAGACCTTCGGCAGAACCGCCGGGTCAAATCCGGCCGAGCTACCCCGCGTTAGAGGTCTCAATGTCGGCTTCAGCAGTCACATTCAATCCCATTCCCGTTTGGACCTCTTCCCGCCGATGGAAATGCACAAAATTCGGCCTGAACACGCGGGACGCTCCCCCCCTCGAAGGCGAGACCGTCGCCAGAACCGCCGGGTCAAATCCGGCCGAGCTACCCGCGTTAGAGGTCTCAATGTCGGCTTCAGCAGTCACATTCAATCCCATTCCCTTTTGGAACACTTCCCGCCGTTAACAATGCACGATATTCGGCCTGAACACGCGGGACGCTCCCCCCCTCGAAGGTGAGACCTTCGGCAGAACCGCCGGGTCAAATCCTGCCGAGCTACCCGCGTTAGAGGTCTCAATGTCGGCTTCAGCAGTCACATTCAATCCCATTCCCGTTTGGACCTCTTCCCGCCGATGGAAATGCACAAAATTCGGCCTGAACACGCGGGACGCTCCCCCCTCGAAGGGCGAGGACCGTCGCCAGAACCGCCGGGTCAAATCCGGCCGAGCTACCCGCGTTAGAGGTCTCAATGTCGGCTTCAGCAGTCACATTCAATCCCATTCACGTTTGGAACACTTCCCGCCGTTAACAATGCACGATATTCGGCCTGAACACGCGGGACGCTCCCCCCCTCGAAGGTGAGACCTTCGGCAGAACCGCCGGGTCAAATCCTGCCGAGCTACCCGCGTTAGAGGTCTCAATGTCGGCTTCAGCAGTCACATTCAATCCCCATTCCCGTTTGGACCTCTTCCCGCCGATGGAAATGCACAAAATTCGGCCTGAACACGCGGGGCGCTCCCCCCTCGAAGGCGAGACCGTCGCCAGAACCGCCGGGTCAAATCCGGCTGAGCTACCCGCGTTACAGGTCTCAAAGTCGGCTTCAGCAGTCACATTCAATCCCATTCCCTTTTGGAACACTTCCCGCCGTTAACAATGCACGATATTCGGACTGAACACGGGGGCCGGTCCGCCCTCGAAGTCAACACCGTCCGCAGAACCGCCGGGGCAAATCCGGCTGAGCTACCCCGCCCCCGAACACTCAAAGTCCCTCTGAAGCCTTGCATTCGCCTCCTTGGAAAATTGACGTCAAACATTACCAAAATCGGGGGCACGAGCACTAAAGCTAAGTCTCACCCTTTCCCTATCCCTAACCAGGAAACCGAACGCCCCACCCTCAGCCTCACACCAACGCCGGTGCCACTCCAGACAGACACACCCTTCAAAACCACACCCATCCGGCCATGCAACTCAAAAAGGGTCCAAATTCAGAAACACCCCCTTCAAAAGGCACTCCATCCTCGGCCACACCACCGGGACATGCTCCCCTCGGCGATAATTAAGCCCCCACCACTATTTGAAGCCAACCGCAGCCGCAACTCGAACGGAGAAATCAGTAACCAATTCAAAAATGCGCTTGGTTACTGATTTCTACTGAGCCGAAAAAATTCTAAGTGTCGGTGGTTACTGATTTATACCAACCCGAAAAAATTCTAAGTGTCAGTGGTTACTGATTTATACCAACCCGAAAATATTCTAAGTGTCAGTGGTTACTGATTTATACCAACCCGAAAAAATTCTAAGTGTCAGTGGTTACTGATTTATACCAAGTCGAAAAAATTCTAAGTGTCAGTGGTTACTGATTTATACCAACCCGAAAATATTCTAAGTGTCAGTGGTTACTGATTTATACCAACTCGAAAAAATTCTAAGTGTCAGTGGTTACTGATTTATACCGACCCGAAAAAATTCTAAGTGTCAGTGGTTACTGATTTATACCAACTCGAAAATATTCTAAGTGTCGGTGGTTACTGATTTATACCAACCCGAAAAAATTCTAAGTGTCAGTGGTTACTGATTTATACCAACTCGAAAAAATTCTAAGTGTCGGTGGTTACT
>NW_027311335.1:0-10000 GCF_047496795.1 Chiloscyllium punctatum | reverse complement strand
CAGAGCCGGTCGTGCGGCGCGCGAGGTCTGCTCTCTTCACAAGAGGCTTTATTAGGGAGTGCTAAGGCAAGGTTCTGTGCCCTCCACCCTCATCGCAACACCCATGGGAGCCTCCGGTCGTCAATAGACCGCCGCACCGGCCTCTGACTGACTCTCAGAATGGACGGAAAGAGCCGGGTAAGCCTTTCAAAAGATTCGACCACGTGCCGAAAACTTTAGACTTCCGTGAGCTCTCCGGCTTGCACCGAGACCCGAAGTCGACGTGCTAAGCACCACGGGACCCCTTTCGCCTGCAGGTCCCGAGCCGCCTTTATTTGCTGTTACGAGCATCGTGTGCCCCATACCTGCGTGACGAGCACCGCAGGGCGGCAGAGCCATCGCACTTGGCCGGGTGGCAGAGGAGGACCAGACTATTCACAGATAGCGGCCCAACGACTCCCAGAGCCGGTCGTGCGGCGCGCGAGGTCTGCTCTCATCACAAGAGGCTTTAGGGAGTGCTCAGGCAAGGGTCAGCCCGCAGCCTTCCTGGCAACACCCAGGGGAACCAGGCCACTCGCGTCTCTCGCCTTCATTTTCGACACGAGCGCCTGCGGAGGGCCACCACCCCCCTCCGATTGTCAAGAGACCTCCGCACCGGCCTCTGACTTACTCTCAGAATGGACGGAAAGAGCCGGGTAAGCCTTTGAAAAGATTCGACCACGTGCCGAAAACTTTAGACTTCCGTGAGCTCTCCGGCTTGCACCGAGACCCGAAGTCGACGTGCTTAGCACCACGGGACCCCTTTCGCCTGCAGGTCCCGAGCCGCCTTTTATTTTTGTTACGAGTATCGTGTTCCCCAAACCTGGGTGACGAGCACCGCAGGGCGGCAGAGCCATCGCGCTTGTCCGGGTGGCAGAGGAGGACCAGACTATTCACAAATAGCGGCCCAACGACTCCCAGAGCCGGTCGTGCGGCAGGCGAGGTCTGCTCTCATCACAAGAGGCTTTAGGGAGTGCTCAGGCAACGGTCAGCCCGCAGCCTTCTTGGCAACACCCAAGGGAACCAGGCCACTCGCGTCTCTCGCCTTCATTTTGGACACGAGCGCCTGTGGAGGGACGGCCGGAGTCAACGTGGGGTTTGCCCGCCCTCCAATAGTGTCAAAAGACCGCCGCACAAGTCTCTGACTGACTCTTAGAACAGACAGAAAGAGTTTGTCAAATCTGTCAAAAAATTGACAAAGTGTCAAAAATTCGACTTCCAAGAGCTCTCCGCATGCACTCATACCTGTCATTAAAGTGCTATGCCCGTGGAACCGTTTTTCGGATGCCTTTCAGAACGGTCCCGCGCCGCCATTTTGTTCTAAAAATCGTGTTCCCATATATCTCCGGGTACCCCGCCAACCTCACTGCGGAAAAACTACAAGTGGCACTGAATGGGTCTGAATTCCAAATTTGACTGCATCGGTCTGGAACTCGGTCCGGTCAAAACCGTTTGGATTTTTCTCGGTCCGGACTTCCGCGACAGACAAAGTTAAAGTTTTCGGGCTGCAGGCACAAAACGACAGCTGGCCATTTGCCGGGCTCAATTCACCCAATTCCTCCGGCACTTCGGAGCACATGTTCGGTGTAAGTTTGCGAATCTTTCCCGATGCTGCAGCATTTTCCTCCGCTGACACTTAGAATATTTTTCACACTTTGCTGAAAATTTTTCTAAGTGTTTTTTTCCAAGTTTTCCTGGTTACTGATTTCTTCTTTTTAAACATTTTTCTAAGTTTTTCTGGTTACTGATTTCTTCTTTTTAAACATTTTTCGCAGTTTGTCTGGTTACTGATTTCTTCTTTTTAAACATTTTTCGCCGTTTTTCTGGTTACTGATTTCTTCTTTTTAAACATTTTTCGCCGTTTTTCTGGTTACTGATTTCTTCTTTTTAAACATTTTTCTAAGTTTTTCTGGTTACTCATTTCTTCTTTTTAAACATTTTTCTAAGTTTTTCTGGTTACTGATTTCTTCTTTTTAAACATTTTTCTAAGTTTTTCTGGTTACTCATTTCTTCTTTTTAAACATTTTTCTAAGTTTTTCTGGTTACTCACTTCTTCTTTTTAAACATTTTTCGCCGTTTTTTCTGGTTACTGATTTCTTCTTTTTAAACATTTTTCTAAGTTTTTCTGGTTACTCATTTCTTCTTTTTAAACATTTTTCTAAGTTTTTCTGGTTACTGATTTCTTCTTTTTAAACATTTTTCTAAGTTTTTCTGGTTACTGATTTCTTCTTTTTAAACATTTTTCTAAGTTTTCCTGGTTACCTCATTTCTTCTTTTTAAACATTTTTCTAAGTTTTCCTGGTTACTCATTTCTTCTTTTTAAACATTTTTCTAAGTTTTCCTGGTTACTGATTTCTTCTTTTTAAACATTTTTCGCAGTTTTTCTGGTTACTGATTTCTTCTCTTTTAAACATTTTTTCGCAGTTTGTCTGGTTACTGATTTCTTCTTTTTAAACATTTTTCGCCGTTTTTCTGGTTACTGATTTCTTCTTTTTAAACATTTTTCGCCGTTTTTCTGGTTACTGATTTCTTCTTTTTAAGCATTTTTCTAAGTTTTTCTGGTTACTCATTTCTTCTTTTTAAACATTTTTCTAAGTTTTTCTGGTTACTGATTTCTTCTTTTTAAAACATTTTTCTAAGTTTTTCTGGTTACTCATTTCTTCTTTTTAAACATTTTTCTAAGTTTTTCTGGTTACTCACTTCTTCTTTTTAAACATTTTTCTAAGTTTTTCTGTTACTGATTTCTTCTTTTTAAACATTTTTCGCCGTTTTTCTGGTTACTGATTTCTTCTTTTTAAACATTTTTCTAAGTTTTTCCTGGTTACTCATTTCTTCTTTTTAAACATTTTTCTAAGTTTTTCTGGTTACTGATTTCTTCTTTTTAAACATTTTTCTAAGTTTTCCTGGTTACTGATTTCTTCTTTTTAAACATTTTTCGCAGTTTTTCTGGTTACTGATTTCTTCTTTTTAAACATTTTTCTAAGTTTTCCTGGTTACTGATTTCTTCTTTTAAACATTTTTCGCAGTTTTTCTGGTTACTGATTTCTTCTTTTTAAACATTTTTCTAAGTTTTTCTGGTTACTGATTTCTTCTTTTTAAACATTTTTCTAAGTTTTTCTGGTTACTCACTTCTTCTTTTTAAACATTTTTCTAAGTTTTCCTGGTTACTGATTTCTTCTTTTTAAACATTTTTCGCAGTTTGTCTGGTTACTGATTTCTTCTTTTTAAACATTTTTCGCAGTTTTTCTGGTTACTGATTTCTTCTTTTTAAACATTTTTCTAAGTTTTTCTGGTTACTCACTTCTTCTTTTATAACATTTTTCTAAGTTTTCCTGGTTACTGATTTCTTCTTTTTAAACATTTTTCTAAGTTTTCCTGGTTACTGATTTCTTCTTTTTAAACATTTTTCTAAGTTTTCCTGGTTACTGATTTCTTCTTTTTAAACATTTTTCTAAGTTTTTCTGGTTACTCATTTCTTCTTTTTAAACATTTTTCGCAGTTTTTCTGGTTACTGATTTCTTCTTTTTAAACATTTTCCTAAGTTTTCCTGGTTACTGATTTCTTCTTTTTAAACATTTTTCTAAGTTTTCCTGGTTACTCATTTCTTCTTTTTGATCATTTTTCTAAGTTTTCCTGGTTACTGATTTCTTCGTTTTGAACATTTTTCTAAGTTTTCCTGGTTACTCACTTCTTCTTTTCAAACATTTTTCTTCGTTTTTCTGTTTACTCATTTAGCACTTTCAGGCACTTTCCCCATCATTTCCTCGTTCCCGATTTCACCCTTTAAAACGCTTTCGGGCATTTCCCCTAAGTTTTGCGGTTCACTCGTTTGGGACTCACTGACACCTTCTCTAGCTTCCCTGCTCACTTTTTTCGTACTGTTGAGAAAATTCGAACCCTTTCCTTAACTATGCCGGTTACTGACTTCACCGCTTCAGACCCTTGTCCCCGTAATGAAAGATACCATTTCCACCGTGGGAAATGCACGAAAATCGGACTGAACACGGGGGAGGCTCCCCCCTCGAAGGCGAGACCGTCGGCAGAACCGCCCGGGTCAAACCCGGCCGAGCTACCCGGCTTACAAGTCTCAAAGTCGGTATGAGCAGTCACGTCCACCCCCCATTCCCTTTTGGACCACTTCCCACGGTTCCAAATGCATGAAAATCGGCCTGTACACGGGGGAGGCACCCGCCTCGAAGACGAGACCGTCGGCAGAACCGCCGGGTCAAACCCGGCTGAGCTACCCGGCTCGGAAGCGCCAAAGTCGGGTTGAGCAGTCACATTCACTCCCATCGACGTTTGGACCACTTCCCACGGTTCGAAATGCACGGAAATCGCCTGTACACGGGGGAGGCACCCGCCTCGAAGAGGAGACTGTCGGCAGAACCGCCGGGTCAAACCCGGCTGTGCTAACCGGCTCGGAAGCGCCAAAGTCGGGTTGAGCAGTCACATTCACTCCCATCCCCTTTTGGGCAACTTCCCACGGTTGGAAATGCATGGAAATCGGACTGAACACGGGGAGGCTCCCCCCCTCGAAGGCGAGACCGTCGGCAGAACCGCAGGATCAAACCCGGCTGAGCTACCCGGCTTACAAGTCTCAAAGTCGGTATGAGCAGACACGTCCACCCCCATTCCCTTTTGGACCACTTCCCACGGTTCGAAATGCATGAAAAATCGGCCTGTATACGGGGGAGGCACCCGCCTCGAAGACGAGACCGTCGGCAGACCCGCCGGGTCAAACCCGGCTGAGCTACCCGGCTCGGAAGCGCCAAAGTCGGGTTGAGCAGTCACATTCACTCCCATCCCCTTTTGGACCACTTCCCACGGTTCGAAATGCACGAAAATCGGCCTGTACACGGGGGAGGCACCCGCCTCGAAGACGAGACCGTCGGCAGAACCGCCGGAACAAACCGGCTGAGCTACCCGGCTTACAAGTCTCAAAGTCGGTATGAGCAGACACGTCCACCCCCCATTCCCTTTTGGACCACTTCCCACGGTTCGAAATGCATGAAAATCGGCCTGTATACGGGGGAGGCACCCGCCTCGAAGACGAGACCGTCGGCAGACCCGCCGGGTCAAACCCGCTGAGCTACCCGGCTCGGAAGCGCCAAAGTCGGGTTGAGCAGTCACATTCACTCCCATCCCCTTTTGAACCTCTTCCCACCGTTGGAAATGCACGAAAATCGGCCTGTACACGGGGGAGGCTCCCCCCTCGAAGGCGAGACCGTCGGCAGAACCGCCGGGTCAAACCCGGCTGAGCTACCCGGCTTACAAGTCTCGAAGTCGGGTTGAGCAGTCACATTCACTCCCATCGACTTTTGGGCAACTTCCCACCGTTGCAAATGCATGAAAATCGGCCTGTACACGGGGGAGGCACCCCGCCTCGAAGTCGAGACCGTCGGCAGAACCGCCGGGTCCAACCCGGCTGAGCTACCCGGCTTACAAGTCTCAAAGCCGGGTTGGGCAGTCACGTTCACCCCCCATTCCCTTTTGGATCACTTCCCACGGTTCGAAATGCACGAAAACCGGCCTGTACACGGGGGAGGGTCCGCCCTCGAAGGCGAGACCGTCGGCAGAACCGCCGGGTCAAACCTGGCTGAGCTACCCGGCTTACAAGTCTCAAAGTCGGGTTGAGCAGTCACGTTCACTCCCATCGACTTTTAGACCACTTCCCACGGTTCGAAATGCACGAAAATCGGCCTGTACACGGGGGAGGCACCCGCCTCGAAGACGAGACCGTCGGCAGAACCGCCGGGGTCAAACCCGGCCGAGCTACCCGGGTTAGAAGCCTCAGAGTCGGGTTGAGCAGTCACGTTCACTCCCATCGACTTTTAGACCACTTCCCACGGTTGGAAATGCACGAAAATCGGCCTGTACACGGGGGTGGCATCCGCCTCGAAGACGAGACCGTCGGCAGAACCGCCGGGTCAAACCCGGCTGAGCTACCCGGCTTACAAGTCTCAAAGTCGGGTTGAGCAAGTCACATTCACTCCCATCGACTTTTGGGCAACTTCCCACGGTTCGAAATGCACAAGATTCGGCCTGAACACGGGGGACGCTCCCCCCTCGAAGGCGAGACCGTCGGCAGAACCGCGGGTCAAACCCGGCTGAGCTACCCGGCTCGGAAGCGCCAAAGTCGGTATGAGCAGTCACGTTCACTCCCATCCCCTTTTGGACCGCTTCCCACGGTACGAAATGCATGAAAATCGGCCTGTACACGGGGAGGCACCCGCCTCGAAGACGAGACCGTCGGCAGAACCGCCGGGTCAAACCCGGCTGAGCTACCCGGCTTACAAGTCTCAAAGTCGGGTTGAGCAGTCACATTCACTCCCATCGACTTTTGGGCAACTTCCCACGGTTCGAAATGCACAAAATTCGGCCTGAACACGGGGGGACGCTCCCCCCTCGAAGGCGAGACCGTCGGCAGAACCGCCGGGTCAAACCCGGCTGAGCTACCCGGCTTAAAAGTCTCAAAGTCGGTATGAGCAGTCACATTCACCCCCATTCCCTTTTGGACCACTTCCCACGGTTGGAAATGCATGAAAATCGGCCTGGACACGGGGGAGGCTCCCCCCTCGATGACGAGACCGTCGGCAGAACCGCCGGAACAAACCCGGCTGAGCTACCCGGCTTACAAGTCTCAAAGTCGGTATGAGCAGACACGTCCACCCCCATTCCTTTTGGACCACTTCCCACCGTTGGAAATGCACGAAAATCGGCCTGTACACGGGGGAGGCACCGGCCTCGAAGACGAGACCGTCGGCAGAACCGCCGGATCAAACCCGGCCGAGCTACCCGGGTTAGAAGCCTCAGAGTCGGGTTGAGCAGTCACATTCACTCCCATCCCCTTTTGAACCTCTTCCCACCGTTGGAAATGCACGAAAATCGGCCTGTACACGGGGGAGGCTCCCCCCTCGAAGGCGAGACCGTCGGCAGAACCGCCGGGTCAAACCCGGCTGAGCTACCCGGCTTAAAAGTCTCAAAGTCGGGTTGAGCAGTCACATTCACTCCCATCGACTTTTGGGCAACTTCCCACCGTTGCAAATGCATGAAAATCGGCCTGTACACGGGGGAGGCTCCGCCCTCGAAGGCGAGACCGACGGCAGAACCGCCGGGTCAAACCCGGCCGGGCTACCCGGGTTAGAAGCCTCAGAGTCGGGTTGAGCAGTCGCATTCACCCCCATCCCCTTTTGAACCTCTTCCCACCGTTGGAAATGCACGAAAATCGGCCTGTACACGGGGGAGGCACGGCCTCGAAGACGAGACCGTCGGCAGAACCGCCGGATCAAACCCGCCGAGCTACCCGGGTTAGAAGCCTCAGAGTCGGGTTGAGCAGTCACATTCACTCCCATCCCCTTTTGAACCTCTTCCACCGTTGGAAATGCACGGAAATCGGCCTGTACACGGGGGAGGCTCCCCCCTCGAAGGCGAGACCGTCGGCAGAACCGCCGGGTCAAACCCGGCTGAGCTACCCGGCTTACAAGTCTCAAAGTCGGTATGAGCAGACACGTCCACCCCCATTCCCTTTTGGACCACTTCCCACCGTTGGAAATGCACGAAAATCGGCCTGTACACGGGGGAGGCACCGGCCTCGAAGACGAGACCGTCGGCAGAACCGCCGGATCAAACCCGGCCGAGCTACCCGGGTTAGAAGCCTCAGAGTCGGGTTGAGCAGTCACATTCACTCCCATCCCTTTTGAACCTCTTCCCACCGTTGGAAATGCACGAAAATCGGCCTGTACACGGGGGAGGCTCCCCCCTCGAAGGCGAGACCGTCGGCAGAACCGCCGGGTCAAACCCGCTGAGCTACCCGGCTTAAAAGTCTCAAAGTCGGGGTTGAGCAGTCACATTCACTCCCATCGACTTTTGGGCAACTTCCCACCGTTGCAAATGCATGAAAATCGGCCTGTACACGGGGGAGGCTCCGCCCTCGAAGGCGAGACCGACGGCAGAACCGCCGGGTCAAACCCGGCCGGGCTACCCGGCTCGGAAGCGCCAAAGTCGGGTTGAGCAGTCACATTCACCCCCCATCCCCTTTTGGGCCACTTCCCACGGTTCGAAATGCATGAAAATCGGCCTGTACACGGGGGACGCTCCCCCCTCGAAGGCGAGGCAGTCGGCAGAAACCGCCGGGTCAAACCCGGCTGAGCTACCCGGGTTAGATGCCTCAAAGTCGGGTTGAGCAGTCACATTCACCCCCCATCCCCTTTCGGCCCCCTTCCCACGGTTGGAAATGCATGAAAATCGGCCTGTACACGGTGGGCGCTCCCCCCTCGAAGGTGAGACCTTCGGCAGAACCGCCGGGTCAAATCCTGCCGAAGCTACCCGCGTTAGAGGTCTCAATGTCGGCTTCAGCAGTCACATTCAATCCCATTCCCGTTTGGACCTCTTCCCGCCGATGGAAATGCACAAAATTCGGCCTGAACACGCGGGGCGCTCCCCCCTCGAAGGCGAGACCGTCGCCAGAACCGCCGGGTCAAATCCGGCTGAGCTACCCGCGTTACAGGTCTCAAAGTCGGGTGAGCAGTCACGTTCACCCCATCCCCTTTCGGACCCCTTCCCACGGTTGGAAATGCATGAAAATCGGCCTGTACACGGTGGGCGCTCCCCCCCTCGAAGGTGAGACCTTCGGCAGAACCGCCGGGTCAAATCCGGCCGAGCTACCCGCGTTAGAGGTCTCAATGTCGGCTTCAGCAGTCACATTCAATCCCATTCCCGTTTGGACCTCTTCCCGCCGATGGAAATGCACAAAATTCGGCCTGAACACGCGGGACGCTCCCCCCTCGAAGGTGAGACCTTCGGCAGAACCGCCGGGTCAAATCCGGCCGAGCTACCCGCGTTAGAGGTCTCAATGTCGGCTTCAGCAGTCACATTCAATCCCATTCCCGTTTGGACCTCTTCCCGCCGATGGAAATGCACAAAATTCGGCCTGAACACGCGGACGCTCCCCCCTCGAAGGCGAGACCGTCGCCAGAACCGCCGGGTCAAATCCGGCCGAGCTACCCGCGTTAGAGGTCTCAATGTCGGCTTCAGCAGTCACATTCAATCCCATTCCCGTTTGGAACACTTCCCGCCGTTAACAATGCACGATATTCGGCCTGAACACGCGGGACGCTCCCCCCTCGAAGGTGAGACCTTCGGCAGAACCGCCGGGTCAAATCCTGCCGAGCTACCCGCGTTAGAGGTCTCAATGTCGGCTTCAGCAGTCACATTCAATCCCATTCCCGTTTGGACCTCTTCCCGCCGATGGAAATGCACAAAATTCGGCCTGAACACGCGGGGCGCTCCCCCCTCGAAGGCGAGACCGTCGCCAGAACCGCCGGGTCAAATCCGGCTGAGCTACCCGCGTTACAGGTCTCAAAGTCGGCTTCAGCAGTCACATTCAATCCCATTCCCTTTTGGAACACTTCCCGCCGTTAACAATGCACGATATTCGGACTGAACACGGGGGCCGGTCCGCCCTCGAAGTCAACACCGTCCGCAGAACCGCCGGGGCAAATCCGGCTGAGCTACCCCGCCCCCGAACACTCAAAGTCCCTCTGAAGCCTTGCATTCGCCTCCTTGGAAAATTGACGTCAAACATTACCAAAATCGGGGGCACGAGCACTAAAGCTAAGTCTCACCCTTCCCTATCCCTAACCAGGAACCGAACGCCCACCCTCAGCCTCACACAACGCCGGTGCCACTCCAGACAGACACACCCTTCAAAACCACACCCATCCGGCCATGCAACTCAAAAGGGTCCAAATTCAGAAACACCCCCTTCAAAAGGCACTCCATCCTCGGCCACACCACCGGGACATGCTCCCCTCGGCGATAATTAAGCCCCCACCACTATTTGAAGCAACCGCAGCCGCAACTCGAACGGAGAAATCAGTAACCAATTCAAAAATGCGCTTGGTTACTGATTTCTACTGAGCCGAAAAAATTCTAAGTGTCGGTGGTTACTGATTTATACCAACCCGAAAAATTCTAAGTGTCA
>NW_027311334.1:0-30278 GCF_047496795.1 Chiloscyllium punctatum | reverse complement strand
GTCTCCTGATCTACCTAATTTCATCCCCATTTCACACCCCTTCATTTCTCACTCACTCTGTCACTCCGTTTTCTCTCCTCTCTGTTCATCTCCCTTGACATTCTTTCTTTCTATTTCATTATCTCTCTCTCTCTCTCTCTCTCTCTGTCTATCTCCAACAACTCTCTCTGCTTTCTGATTGCGTAGTTGGCGAGCTCGTGGACGCGCAAAGGACTGAATGGCTTCCGTCTGTGCTCTATTAATTCTGTGGTTCTCTGATCCACAATAAAAATGTTCGGTGCCTGTAGAGACAATCTGATTCAGCTTGTGACACAGGTCACAATCATCCATTATCTCTTTCTGTTCTCTGGTACACAGCGACTTCGAAATATCTGTTCAAATAAAATAGTTTCCCTACTCTACGTATTCTATGATTCTAACTTTAACAGTGAACAAATCACGAATAAACTGAACAATCTCTCTGTAACTAATTACGTTTTCCGGAAAAAAAATACAAGACTTTCCTGATATGCCGTTTCACTAATGCAGATTCCCATCGTAAATCCATTATTACTAAGAGTAAAATTAAAACTTAGTCTCTCAAAGTTCATCCAGAATGGAATCTCTTGAAATTTCTGTATCTTATTCCCTCGTCTTTCTCTGTCTGAAATGCCTTCTCAGTTATTTTCTGGTTTCAAGTATATTTGCTCAGCGTGTTGTGTACCTTTATTGATGGATAGGGCTTTTTCGGCACAGCATGGAGATTTTTTGTGAGACCCCAATATTTCTTTCACAGATGACACTTCCCTGTCATCGTTTTTTTCAGCTGGCAGTGCACTCTCCCCTTCTGTCCAATTGCCTCTCTGTTTTATATATCTCCTTGACACAAGAAATTCTTAGTAAATGATTGGTTTCATATGATCAACGATAAAATGGATCCTTAATCTCCAAGTGCCGTTTTAAGTTGATTGGCAGCATTTGAACTGTTGCCTGGATAGAAATGCTGCTTGGGCCTGATAACTGAGCGGGTTTGATCCATTCTGTCAATTGGGAACCTGCAAACTGCTTACCCACAGACATTTGTTCTTCGGTTTAATCACCGAAAAGCACCTTCCCTGTTCAAAGGTCATCATGGTATTGCCCAACATTTTGCAAGTTCGCCGTTTTTACTCACCAATAGACTGATATGCACACTGATACCTCCACCTCTATAATAATAGTCTGATCAAAAAATCCTGATGAAGATTTTTAAAAATCTCTTATTTCAAAACCAGGCAACTGTCGATTCTTCTCCATATTCCTGTCTTCTTTTCTTATTCTTGGGGATTCTGCTTTCCAGGTCTTTGGTTGATAAAGGTCCCTGTCAGAGAGCAGATCTTTCTGCTGCCAGGCTGGACTTGTTAGCGGCTAGCTGCTCTTTGCTGCTCTGGCCAACTGTTCAAAATGTTTGATATTTATACCCCAAAAGATTGGATTGTTTCATTGGTTTTAATATCGTAAAAACACTAATACAAACTTGATTAGCATTTGGCATCTTGGCACATTATTTAAACTGATTGGCTGAATTTGAATTTGAATTTGTCTCATAGCAACCCAGATACTGTTTGACCAAATATTACATTTTTAATTTTTCCAGTACTCTGGCCAGCCTTTCAACTCCTTGTAGGTATAGTACACTTAAAAAATTCATAACACTGTCCACGCTATCTAACCCTCTGATTATCTAATGTAGATCAACTCAGACAGCTCTCATCCTTCTTCTCTCGAATGAAAACAGCGACAACTACCTCAGACCTTCCTTATAAGACCTTCCCTCAACATCAGGCAACATCCTTATAAATCTCTTTTGAACCCTTTCCAAACGTTCCATGTCCTTCCTGTAATGCAGCAAGCAGAAATATACAGTACTCCAAGTGCGGCCACATCGGAGTTTTGTGCACCTGCAGTATGATCATGTGGCTCCAAAATTCTATCCCTCTTCCAATAAAAGCTAACATACTTTACGCCATCTTAACAAGCCTATTAAAGAGATTGGCAACATTCAGTGATCTACGTACATTGACACGGAGATCTCTCTGCTCATGGACACTGCCAAGAATCTTACCATTGGCCAAGTACTCTATTTATTTTGCTACTTCCAAAATGAATCACCGCACACTCTTGCACATTAAACTGAAGTTGCCACCTCTCAGCCCAGCTCTGTAGTTTATCTATGACCCTCTGTAACCTGCAACATCCTTCACCACTATCCATACTTCACCAACCTTATTATCATCATTAAATTTACTAACACATCATTTTATGCAATCATCTCGGTAATTTATTAAAATGACAAACAGCAGTAATCCCAACAAGTTCCTCTGTAGGAACTACAGTTTTTAGTGTAGTCTGTGAAAACAGAAAACATTGCTTTTGTGCCTTTGCCATTTTTGAGTTTTTCATCGTTATCTTGTCAGTTTCATCCTGCAAAGATCCGTCACTTCCTTTTACTCTGCGATTCTTTTTTATGTACTTGTGAAAGCTACTGGTATCAGTATTTATGTTTCCGTTCATTTCTTGTCATAGCTTTTTTTAATGTTATGTGTTAACCCTTTGCTGTTTATTTTTTGTTTGTTTTCATCAATTCACAGGAAGTGGGCATTGCTGCGTAGGCCATCATCTATTGCCCATCCTTGATTTCCCAGAGGGCAGTTAGGAGTTATCTACATTGCTGTGGGTCTGGAGTCACATATTGGTTAGACCAGGTAAGGATGACAGTGTCCTTCCCCATAGGACATTAGTGAAACAGGTGAGCTTCTCCTGACAATCTATTCATGTTCACCATCAGTTTGTTAATCCCAAATTTGAATTTAAGTGCCACCATCTGCCATGGCAGGATTCGAACCCAGCTCCCCAGAACATGATCTGAGTGTCTCGATGATCAGTTCAGCTGTAATGCACTAGGCCACCGCCTTACCCAAATCCCGGAGCATGACTGACTTGTGCAGTATGATTTGCCCTCGTTTTTGCACTCATGCTGTCATTGAATTCCTTATCTAGACATGGATAAATTTTCTCTGTCATGCAATTCCTCTTCTCTCACAAATATATTTTTATTGAGACGTATTTAGTATCCCCTTAAGAATTTGCCAAATTTCTTCATCTGTCCTGACTTTGACTGTTCCCCCACCCCCCACCAACACCTTCCTAAGGCCACTGGAAGTATCATTACCCAACACTAAGGCTCTCTCGTATGTGACTCTGTTCTCACCAGAATGTTGTGGTCATGCTTTTCAAGAGGATCCTTTCCTTCAAGATCGTTTTTCATTCCTTGCTTATATCACATCGAAAGTACCCTGCTCTCTGGTTGGCTCCATGACATGTGTTTTTAGAAACAATCCTTCATATACTTTACGATTTGAACTTGGAGCCTACCCTTTGCCAAGTTGATTAATTGATTCAATATGCACGTTTATCCCACCATTGTTAACTTGTCATGAGCCCTCATCATTTCCGACCTCAGAAGTACTTTGGGGAGACAGTGGCTGAAAATTACTCTTCCAAAGAGGTTTCTTCAGTTCCTTTTTATTTGCACCTGGACTGATTTTAATTTTGTTCCCTCGTGCCAATATCACTTCTTAATATAGCCTTGATATTATCCTTAACCAACACACCAATTCCACCTCCTTTTCCTTCATGTCTATCCTTTCGGAATACTGAGTACCCATGGACAGTTCACTGTCCAGTCCTGATCTTCATGTAACCATGTTTCAATCATCCTTATCAGGCCATACCCATTTATCTCTGTATCTACTGCCAGCTCATCAATTCTATTCCAAATACTGTGTGCTTTTAGGCCTAAGGATTTTAAATAAGATTTTTTCGATTTATTTTTCCCCTTTAATAGTTTCTTGAGTCGAGCTTCCTGATCTCACACACCTCACTCCTTCACGAACCCCATACATTTCATCTTCATTTGTTAATCGCTGAGATACATCTCGATCATTTATTCCAATCTCCAACTCACATTTTGGACTGATTTGATTCCTTCTCGCAGCATGGTCATGAGACTGGCCGTGCCTGATGTCCTACTCACCTCTACATTCTACTCCATTCCTGACCTGCTGCTTTTTTTTCCTAGCCTCCTGGTTTATTAGTTTAAATCCACCCAATTTGCCTCCCCACTAGGATGTTGGTGCTCATCCAGTTAAGATGCAATCTCTCCATTTCTTAAAGCCCCACCTGTCCTGGAAGAGGGCCCAATGATTCAGAAATCTGAAACCATCGCCCCTGAACTGACTTTTTTACCATACGTTAATCGTTACCTAATCCTTACCTCTTTTACACGAGGCATTGGGTGTAATTCAGACATTACAGAGAATTGTTTTCTCTCTCTCTCTCTCTCACACACACCCTTCATTACTTTGAAGAAGAATATCTGGAACCTTATAAATAATCAGAATAATAAATGGAATGAAGAAATTAGTTAAAGGTAGGATGCGAGACATTAGAGTAATGAAATTACTCCTGATTGATCAGAACAGACGAAGATGTGAACTTATTGCAGTAATCGAAATTATGAAAAAAACCAGGGTAAAATAAGAATACTTCAATTCTCTTAGCTGGCATCACAGCATCCCAGTTTCAAGATCGTCAGCACAAGACCTTGGAGTGAGATAAGGCAAAAGTTCTGTATTGAGAGAGTTGCTAGGATTTGGAATGGCCTACCTGGGAGATTTGTGAATGAAGACTCAAGAGAGAACTGGATATATATTTGAACGTTCCTAAATTAAAGGGCACAGTGAGAGAGGGGGTAAATGGGAGGATTTGGGAGACACTTCACAAGCTGATGTATACACAGTGGCCAAATAGCCTCCTTGTGTACATTAAAGTTCTGTTCTCTATCATGTACAGATGCAAGTCAAAGCCAGTATCAGATTATTTCCAGCTGTAAATGTTGGCAAATATCTGATCATTTTGCTGCAGCATAACCATTTATAATGCAAGTATTGCAATGTCAGTTTGATTATGAAGACTAATTCGTACTCAGCACACGAATATTTTAAATTTTGTATCCCAACAAATAAAACAAATATTTCCTTTGCTTTGCCACAAAACTCTTTTGAAAATGTCTGACTGTTCACTAATTCCGATGTATGTTCTTCATTCTTTTCTCATTTCATATTAAATACCATTCATTCTGAAAATTGCAAGGTTTCAAATTGTTGTTCACTTCAATTTAATAACACAAATCATTTATTTAATCTAATATTCTCTGTTCATATTGAATTATTGTCATTTTTCAATTGTTGTTAAAGAACTGAAGCTCGCACATTTATTGAGAAATTAAACTGATCGATTATGTATAAATATGTAAGAACGCAATTTCTATATGACTGTTCAATCGTTTTCTCACTCGAAAAATACAATCATTCAGAACCCAACGACTTTCCAAATGTTGGAGCAACGATGTATTCATTTGACTACTGACAATGAGGATGTAATTGTAGCGAGTTTTTAGAAGTTTTGTAGCTCAGGTTGAAGTTTTGCATGGAGGCTTCTTCGCTGAGCTGGGAGGTTCATTTCGAGATGTTTTACCATCTTCATCTTCAGTGGGCCTCAGTGGAACCAACGCTGAAACTGCCTGCTTTCTATTTATCTCTTTGAGTTTCTTTGGGTTGGTGATGTCATTTCCTGTGGTGATGTTATTTCCTGTGGTGAAGTCACGTCCTGCTCCTTTTCTCAGGCGTGATAGTTGAGATCTATCTCGGTGTTTTTGTTGATAGAGTTCAGGTTGAAATGCCATGCTTCTAGGAATTCTCGTGCGTGCCTCTATCCGGTTTGTCCCAGGATGGATGTGTTGTCACAGTTGAAGTGATGTCCTTCCTCATCCGTATGTGAGAAGACTAGTGAGAGAGGCTGATGAATTTTTGTGGTTACTTGATGCTCATGTATGCAAAAGCATGTAATTGTGATCAGCACTATAGTCAGATAACATGTTGTTTGCTCGATATTAAATAAAATATACAATCTTTATTTTTGTATCATAAAATGTTGGCAGGAAATAATATTTCAGTTCCATAAATATAAGATCAACCTAATTGTTTTCAGAGGTGAGGCATTTATTGTTTGGTTGAACAATGCTATTTCACACTTTTGTGAATCATAATTCACGAACATAGCAAATATCTGATTTTTTCAGATCAGTTTGCAATCATAACCTACATTGAAAAAAGACTTGAAAAGATTTGAATTCAGTCACAGCTGCCAGTGATACTGGGTAAGACATTTGTCTGCTCTCAAATGAATCCAGAGAGCTTCCACCTGGGTCACGGCAGTCATTCAAACATTATTTCACAACAAATTATTTCGACTCCATCTTCGGTCTGAGCCTTGACTGGGGGCAGATGAATGGACATGGAGTGTCAGAATCACATCGCACAAGTTAATTATGGTGATGATATCTGGCCTGCCTCCCAGACTCCAAGCATCTGCTATCTGGACCAGACACTGGGAAAAGACGTTAACAAGTTGACAGTATTCTGCAGCACATTGTGTCTCACAAAGAAAGCTCCAAAACCGTGTCCAATAAATGTCACCTTCACATTCACCAGTATACAAATAAAATTGTACATCTCTGTTGAATGACAAAAATTAATACATGGGTAAACCAACAAAATCTATCTGAAGGAAACAGCAGCAAATGACAGTCCAGAATCACCTTAATAACAGAACTTGACGGATTCTGTCTGGTGTAGGTCATCACACACATATTGTACTGGTACTCAGGTGACTGTAAGAATGCACCCCAGAAGTGGATGTCTTGGCCTAACGCCCCACACAGCATCCTGATCTCACACACATCACTCCATCACACATTCAACAATTGAAAAGAATCCACATGCTGAGTGAAACATAGAACAGTACAGTGCAGACCCTTTGGCCTTGACGTCCTGCCGACTCTTTATCCTACTCTAACATCAGACTAATCGACATACTCTTCATTATGCTATCATCCAATTGCCTATCCAATGATCTCTTAATATATCCCCAATGCAGCTGACTCTACTACAGTTGCCAGCAGTACATTCCAACCATCCACCATTCTCTGTGAAAGGAACCTACCTTTGACATCTTCATTCAACCTTCCTCCACTTACCTTTAGGTTTTTCTCCCTCATGATAGATATTTGCACCATGGGAAGAAGTATCTAGCTATCCTTCTATCTTTGCCTCTCGTCATCTTATACACCTCTATCAAGTCATCTGTCATCCTCCTTTGCATTCATCAAATGCAACTTTCCAGAACTAAGTAATGGAGAATTTGAGAACTGCAGATCCTGATGAACTGCTGATGCCCAAAGCTTTGACTCTCCTGTTCCTCAGATGCTGCCGCACACGTTTCGACTCTGATCCCCAGTACCTGCAGTTCTCACTTTCTCCATTACGTAGAGCTCTCCCCTCTGCACACTGAACAGGGAATTAATCAGCAGAAACTCATTGCATGTGGAGCTGACTGTTTACTTCTGGAAAGTTGCATTTGATGAATACAGTTATTAAAAGAGAAATTACAATTCAACAAATATTCATTCATTCCCAGAGTTACAGTTTTGGTTCATGAATTGGGCAGCTTGAGAACAAACAATGAATGACGAAAGATCTCCGCGTTATAGAGTATTCCAGGTGTTATATTCCAGGCTGGATGTCGTTTACCTTAATGCTGGGAATATTATCGGGTAGACAGATGTGATAACGGAATGAGGTGAAATGGGGAAGTGTGACATTTTTGCCATCACAGAGATGTGTTTAAGGGAGGTCAGAGCTGACAACTCAATATCCTGTGGTACAAGATCTATAGGCACGACAGGAGAGGTGGTAAAAGAGGAAGTGGGGTTGCATTACTAATTGTGGAGTTAGTTACTGCAGTAAGAATGATCTAATGAGGCTTGGTGGTTAGAGCTCAGGATCAAAACCATGAAGACACACCGCTGGGGATATATTATAGACTCCCAAACAAAAGAAAGTACAGGAGCTGATACAGAACCAATTTACTGAGGTGTGCTAATACAACAATAGGATCATTATATTCAGGCATTTCAATTCCAAACATTCATTCGGGCAGTGATAACATTTTTAAGATGGGACAGATGCCTTGAAATTTATTCCCGGGAGCTTCTTATGTCAACGTGTAGCAGATACAACAATGGGCGGGGCTGTGCTGGGCCTCACCGTTGGGAACGAAGCCAGTCAGATGTTGCAGGCAGGATTGGGTTGAGCATGAAAGGACCAGTGACCGTGACACCTATGCCTTGAGTTTGCTAATGAAAAGATCCAAAAAAGTTTGAAAAGTAAAAGCTTTTTGCATTTGGGAGACAGATTTTATGAAAACATATGACAGGATCTGGCCAAAGTGCAGATGCTTCTAGATACAACTGTAGCAGAACAGCGTGGGGCGCGAGTTAGGGGGTCACTTGAGCAAAATGTAATTGATGACAGTGTCGGCCCAGCATGTTACGCCGAAGATGAATTTTAGGAATACAAACCCAGAGAACCTCGGGTGTCGACACATTTCCGAACAGAATTAAAAAGGAAAAAGAAGCTTAAAGCAGTTACAAAGTGAGCAGGTCAACGGAGGTCCGAAAAGAATATAGAAAGTGTAGGGCAAAACTTAAAAAGTCAGTGGAAGAGCAGAAGTGGTGGCGGGGAGTTAAAACATTCGAGGGTAGAGATTAGCAAGAATTCAAAGACATTTTTTCGGGTTATTAAGGGGAAGAGGATAACGCGGGAGAGAATGGGGAGTATTAGGGACCAAGGGAGCAGCCTGTGCACGGAGCCAGAGAATATGTTAAACACTGTCTTTCTTTCGGTCTTCAGTTTGAAGAAGGAGTTCCTGGATTCAAGGAGAGTGACCGTGTGATCCTTGAGTGAATTGATACAGAAGCTGACGAAGTATTGGAAGTTTTTGCGGGATAGAGAGTAGGCAAATGCACAGACCTGGATGAGCTGTATCTTATGCTGACGTGAGGAGATTACAGTCTCTTAACTTTTCATTTTTGTTTTGCCTCTGGCCACAGAGAAGGTGTGATAGGACAGGATAATATCTAATATTGATACAACTTTCAAACAGAGTGCTAGAAATACCGCATGGGGTTAAAGACCACCAAGTCTCACATCAGTGAGAGGGAAATCATTTTCGAAAATTCTTCGGGCTGTTGAGGCTGGCTCATTAAATATCTTTAGGATTGAGGCAGACATTCTCAAACAACGTTTTTGGGGAAAATGCAGTCAAGTGTAATGGGGGATTATCAAAATCGATCTCACCTAATTGAGTGGAAAAGCAGACTCAGTGAGCGGATAGACATACTGTTGTCCCTATGTCGAATTGTATCATTTTTACAATAGCCTTGTATTCACTGGAATATCAACCTCTCTCGCTGTGGAGTGAGACACAGTTTGGAATGCAGTTGATGGATTCAAGGAATTAATAAATGCAGTACTCTTTCACAGAAAGGACCAAGGGACTGCGACAACGCAGATTGGCTGTCGGGGTGAAGATTAGCAGCAGCGCAGTTAGCACTACCAGAAGGAAAATCTCAGTAAGATATCTTCCAAGGCCAATCAGTGATCTTGGATGGAGAGCAGGTTGTCAGTGACCAGGTGTCAAGGAGTGCTTAATACCCAAGTGCTACATCACTGCAGTGACTCCCTCATTCCCTAACCAAAACTAAATGTGAAGGGGTAGAGAGACATGCGGTTGGTAGCAGAGTCAGTCGTAATGTTTGGCTCAAGAGGTTTTGGACAGCAGCAGCTCAGCGAAAACTACAGGCAAGTTCAAATAAAATCCTTTCAACTTTAGTCTTGCAGCAATGGAGATGGCAGTTAGGACTGTTGAACGTTCCTCGACTGGATGTGGGGAGCTCAGGGAAATTCCCACAGTCCCTGGTAACGACACGTGTGGAAAATGCACCCAGCTGCAACTCCTGGGAGACCGTGCTCGGGAGCTGGAGCTGGATGCCCTCAGGATCATCTGAGATATTGAGAACTTCATAGATAAGAGCTTTCGTGTTGTGGTCACACCCAAGACTCGCCCCAATCATGTTTCTGCAATGACTATAATATCCCAGTCCCGCGGTAAGATCCATGCTATGAGTACATCAGGCTTACCTATCTGTCCTGTTGCATTTAAATAGGGGCAATTTAATCCAACAGGAGTCCTTGCTCCCTGTTGTGTTCAAGACAGAGAGGACGTTGGCGACCACCTGGAATGGCGAACGGAGTAGGCAGAGAATGCAGGAATCTCCTGTGGCAATTCCCCGCGAAAACAAGTACACCGTTTTAGATACTGTTCAGGGGAAATACATTCCAGGGGAAAGCAGCAGTAGCCAGGTTGGTGGCACTACCATTGACTCTGGGGCACAGTGGGAAAGGGTAACAGTTAAGAGGACCTTAGAGATAGGAGAGTCGATTGTTAGAGGGACAGATCGGAGATTCTGTGGCCTCAAATGGGAATCCAGAATGTTGAGTTACCGCCCAGGTGCCAGGGTCCAGGATGTCTCCGAGCGGCTGCAGAACATTCTCAAGGGGGAGGGGGAGCAGCCAGAAATCATTATGCACGTTGGCACAAATGACACGGGTAGATGTAGGAATGAGGTCGTACAGAGTGATTAGTGAGAGCTGGGAGAAAAGTTAAAAACCAGGACCTTGACGGTGGTAATCTCCTGATTACTTCCATTGCAATGAGCTAATGAAAGTAAGAACAGGAGGCTATGGCAGATAAATAAGTAACTAAAGAATTGGTGCGGGGGTCAGGGGCAGAGAGATTCAGATTTTTACATTGTTGTCTTTTCTGTGACAGAGTTGACCTGATCAGGAGGGACAGGTGGTGCATGCACTGGGAAGGGGACCAGTATCTAAATGGCGAATTTTGTTCATACTACAAGGAAGGATTTAAACTATATTAGCAAGGAGCAATACCGTCATGATCAGGGAGGCAAGAACGAGGCTGGTAGGAGATACAGTAATCAGAAACAATAAAGTGAAGAGACAGGTCAGGCTGGAACATGATAAGGAGTAAGGAATGCCTGTTGGATTAAACTACTTTTATTTCGGTGCAAGAGGGCTGGCAGGTAAGACCAATAAACTAAGGCGTGGATAGGAACATGGGATTGGGATAATATAGCCTTTATAGAAACATGGCTAAGCGAGGGTCAGGACTGGCAGCTTCACGCATCAGGTACAGGTGCTTTAGGCGGGACAGGGATGGTGGAAGGATGGGAGGAGGAGTTGAATTTCTGATTAAGGGGATTATCACAGCAGTAATCAGAGATAAAATAACTGACCAATCATCCAGTGAGGCTTCGCGGGTGGAGCTAAGAAGTAGGAAGTGGATGATGATGTCACCGGGGTTGTACTATAGGCCTCCAAATAATCAATGTGAATTTGAGTAACAAATATGCAGGGAGAAGGGAGACATGCAGGAGCAATATGGTTGTCATAAGAGTGGATTTTAATTATTGTAACAGACTGAGACTGCCAGAGCGGGAAGGTATTTGATGGAGTGGAATCCGATAAGTGAATTCAGGAAAGTTTCCTCCAGCAGGATGGAGAGGGTCCTACTTGGGAAGGGGCAAAACTCGAACAACCCTTGGGACACAGAGCAGGACAGGTGACTGAGGTGACAGTGGGGGAGCACTTTGGGACCCGTGACCATCGTCCTATTAATTTTCAAATAGCTATGGATAGGGAAAAAGCTGGTCCACAGGTTCAAGTTCTAAATTGGGACAAGGGGAATGTTGATGGGATTGGACAGGATCTTGCAGGGGTCGACTGGAGTAATTTGTTTGCAGGTAAATTGCCCGCCGGCGAGTGGGAAGCATTTAAACTTGAGATAGCTAGAGTTCAAGGTCTATATGTTTCTGTGACGGTGAAGGGCAAGGTTGGCAGGAATGGGGAACCCAGGATGACAAGTGGGTGGCACGGTGGCACAGTGGTTAGCACTGCTGCCTCACAGCGCCAGAGACCCGGGTTCAATTCCCGCCTCAGGCGACTGACTGTGTGGAGTTTGCACATTCTCCCCGTGTCTGCGTGGGTTTCCTCCGGGTGCTCCGGTTTCCTCCCACAGTCCAAAGATGTGCAGGTCAGGTGAATTGGCCATGCTAAATTGCCCGTAGTGTTTGGTAAGGAGTAGATGTAAGGGTATGGGTGGGTTGCGCTTCGGCGGGGCGGTGTGAACTTGTTGGGCCGAATGGCCTGTTTCTACACTGTAAGTAATCTAATCTAAGAGATATTTAGGCATTGACTGGAAAAAAGAGGGATGCGTGGCTCAGGCACAGGGAACTGGGATCAAGGGAGTCCCTGGCGCACAATAAGGGATATAGGAGTTTACCTTTGATGGAAATCAGTAGGGCGACTAAGTGGACATGAAAGAACCTTGGCTGAGAAGATTAGGATGAATCCAAAGAGGCACTTTAAGAATATGTGAGAAGTCTGGTTGAATTTATAACACAGATGGCAAGCTGGAAGATTGAGTCCTATCCCAAGATCCTGTGCTTTAACAAAGTAGACTACAACGGGATGAGGCAGTAATTTTTCAAAGTGCACAGCAAAATTATATATATTAGTGAAAAGGAAGGACTGTAGGAAAAGGGGTAATCTGCCATTTGTGTCGAAGGAAATAAGGGAGTCTATCAAATTGAAATGGAAGGCATACAAGTTGTCAAAGACTCAGGAGAAACTAGGAGATTAGAAAAACTTTAAAGATCAACAAAAAGCTTGATGGGATTTTGACTGGGTATATAAATGAGCAGCTATCCCCAGGGCAAGAATAGCAGTTTACACTGCTCGAGGAAACCTATTGCGTGGGGAACATATGGCCTATTTAATTGTTGAAGTACTTATCTGAAGAAGTCTGTCAGTATAGAGATGAACCTGATAAGGTTAAAAATTACATCGTGCTTGGAAAGCTCGTGCTTCCTAATAAACCTGTTGGACTATAACCTAGTGTCGTGTGATTTTTAACTTTGTCCACCCCATTCCAAGACCAGCTCCTCCACATGAGAATCCTGACAGACAACCCCACCGAAACTGAAACACCTGTCAAGTACTTGACTGAGCCACGGAGGTGTTGGGGAGGGGTGTGTTGTTTAAACACAAAGTGCTGAATTGAACTAGACTTTTTAAACTGCCGTTGCCACGGAGATAATCCTGACAACCAGCCTCCATTCAAAGCCACAAAGCACTCTAACATGGACTTGGCTGTGTCTCAGTACTTTTCCAGTCACACTGAGATTTGAATTATTCGCCCACGGACAGAATGCACACCTTTCCTTCCAGATGAAAAGGCCAATGATATTCAGATCGGCACGGATCAAGTAACTGTCAGATCTGAACATGAAGTTCAATTTGAATTTCTCATCTGCAAATCCACCCTTTCCATACCCTACAACAGAAAAAAAACAAGTCACCATTGTTAATACAGGATGGAACTTTATGAGACAATAATAGTATTAAATTGTAGTTTCCTTGTTTCCCCAAAGCTTTAAATCTCAGTCTCACATTTTCTCTCTCTTGTTTACTGAAATCCAAACCAATCTCATTCCTACTTTCCTCCACACCCAGTTCTCACAATCGCCCTCCTCGCCTTGAATTCAGTTTCTGAGCTGCTGTCTGCAGACTAAGAACCAAATCAATGAGTTTGACTTGGAGCCTCCAGGGTGTTGGTGAATCCTCCCCCCATCTCCCAGAACCCCCATTCTCTGATGAGAACCATTCTCCACAAACTGGCCAAATCATATCTGGTTGAACTAAAATTCACCAAATTAGAACTCTAATTAGAGGCCCATCCTTGTCATTTTCCATAACAATCCTGACTATTCATAAGAGCTCTGACAACTTGCTGCAAAATGCTCCCCCATTGATACTTTGACCAATCGTCAGGACACCAGGCAAAGGGCTATTCCCCTGGGTCGTGTCCTCAGAAGAAAGAAGGAAGGGAGCTGTTAATGACAGATTAATCCCACACATCCACAGCCTCCCTCCCTGGCACTGACCCGCCCTGCACATACGCCAACAACTGGCCAGCACTGCGCCCGTGCACTGATCTCCCTTCCAACGGAACATGCTCTCGATCACACAAGAACCTGGAGGATTGATATCAGCTGCTGCCCAATAGAGTGGAGGGTGTGGGGCTGGAGGACGGTAACTAATGGGATTGTGAACAATGAATGAATGTGGAGGACACTGGGGGATGGACAGGTCAGTGAGGGACAGGAGCAGTGCAGCAGCAGGAGGGGATACTGGACAAACAGTAATGGGAGAGTCTGACAGGAGAGAAACTACAGGAAGGTCCTGTTTGGAGACTCAGGCAGGGACAGCTGGGAGACAGTACGGCCTGGTGGTTTGGGCATGTTTTCTAATCATCCTCTTCAAAGCCGCTGTTACCAAACCCTGATCCCGATCCTCTTAGTCCAGAGGAAAGGACACTACCACCATTTTATGGTGGGATATTGGAAAGAAAGGAAGATTTTCTCAGCCTCACTCACATGGAGACTCCATGAGCTCCTCGTACTTACTGTCTACGGTGGGGATGGAGGAGACAGAGCAGGTGGGAGGGGGTAGGGATATAAGGACTGCCTTTCAAAAGGAACTCACCTGTGTTGGTGTTCTTAACAAGACTCAATACGCAGTCACAAACACAAAGCTGGTGTACGTGAACGTTATCCAGAATATTACCTCCTTTAACTGTGCGACACAGACCCCAATGTACAGAGTTAAGTCCTGGATATCAATAACAGCCGAGTGCGTGGGAAATCATGTCTCATGAACTGGACTGAGTTTACTGAAGAAGTAACAAAGCGGATTGATGAGGGCAGAGCGGTGAACATGATCTTCATGGACTTCAGTAAGGCGTTCGACAAGGTTCCTCATGCGAGATTGGTTCTCAAGGTTAGATCTCATGGAATACTGGGCGAATTAGCCATTTGAATATAGAACTTGTTCAAAGGTCGAAGACAGAGAGTGGTGGTGGAGTGATGCTTTTCAGGCTGGAGGCCTGTGACTAATGAAATGTCACAAAGATCGGTGCTGAATCCACTACTGTTTGCCATTTATATCAATGTGAACATAAGATGTATCGTTATCATGTTTGCAGATGACACCAAAATTGGCAGTGTAGTGGACAGTGAAAAAGATTACCTCAGAGTACAACGGGATCTGGATCAGCTGGGCGAATGGGCTGAGGCGTTCAGTTTACAAAAATGTGAGATGCTGCATTTTAGGAAAGCAAACCTTAGCAGGACTTTTGCAGTTAACAGTAAGTTCCTGGGGAGTGTTGCGAAACAAAGAGACCTTGGAGTGCAGGTTCATAGTTCTTCGAATGTCGAGTCACAGGTGGATAGGATAATGAAGAAGGCAGTTGGTATGCTTTCTTTTATTGGTCAGAGAATGTAGTATAGGTCTTGGGATGTCATATTGTGGCTGTTCAGGACATTGATTAGCCAACTTTTGAAATATTCCAGATATTCTGGTCTCCTTCTTATCGGAAGAATGTTCTCAAACTTGAAAGGGGTCAGAAAAGAATTACAAGGATGTTGCCAGCGTTGGAAAGGGTGTTTTCCCTGCAGCGTCGGAGGCTGAGGGGTGACCTGATAGAGATTTATAAAATTAGCCGGTCATGTGTAGGACAAATAGACAAGGTCCTTTCCCTGTGGTTGTGGTATACAAAACTAGGTGAGAGGGAGGGGAGAGTAGGCAGAGAGGGTGGGGGGGAAAGAGAGGATGTGGGGATTGACAGTGGTCGCACAGCTGAGGACAGAGATGGGGGCAGGGGAGGACAGGCAGAGGCAGGGGAGAATCAGAGAACGGGGAGTGGAACAGAGGGGGAGGGAAACAGAGAGGGGGGGAACAGAGAGTTATTTTATAGATCTACAACTCAACCCTGTTCCTGTTTTCTCCTCCTCACTTTCAATCCCTCTGAAGAGCTCAGAACTGCATAGTTCCTGGAAAGTCGAGTTTCAGGGAGACTGGGTACTGAAGACTGCATTTGGGACGCTGACCTTTATTGGTCTGTGCACTCATCAATAAAGGGACCTGGGTTCGATTCCACTCTGTGTCGTGTTTGCACATTCTCCCTCTGTGTGTTTGCACGGGCATCCTCTGGGCGCTCTGGTTTCCTCAAAAAATCCAAAGAGGTGCAGGTTAGGTGGATTAACTGTGGGTAATGCTGGGTCACATGGTTCAGGTGGGATGTTATTCCGATGGTTGGTAAGGTCTCATGTGCTGAATGGGCTGCTTCGACACTGCATGGATTCTGTCACTGAGTATAAGAGTTAGGAGGTCACGTTGTGGCTGTACAGGGCATTGGTGAGGCCAGTTTTAGAATACTACATTCAATTCTAGTCTCGCTGGTTTCAGGAAGATAGGACTCAGCGCCATAATAACAAGTTGCTGGGAAGTGTTGACGAACAAATACACTGTGCAGAGTGGTTTGATAGTTCCATGAAAGTGGGGCTGAAGGTGGACAGGTCGGTGAAGGTGCTGTTTGCTATGCTAGCTGTTATTGGGCAGTGCATTGAGTACAGGAGTTGGGAGATCATGGTTCGGTTGTACAGTTTATCGGCTCAGCCACTTTTGGAATGCCCAGACTGCTTTACATTCTCGTATCCCTGCTGTAGGAAAGATGTTGGGAAACCTGAAAATGTCCAGAAAAGATTTATAAGGGTGCTGCCAGTATTGAAAGATGTGAACCATAAGGAGTGGCTGAGGACATTTTGCCTGGAGTAGTGGACGTTGTGGGATGGCATTATACAACGTCTTCAAAACTGTAATGTTTCCTGCAACTGTCACCATTTCAGATGCTGCCAGACCTGCTGAGGATCTCCAGCAATTATTTTTGTTTGTTTTTATTTCAGATTTCCACGATTTTGCTGAGGCACTTCGAGTCATAGACATTTAAAAGGCTTCATTTTTTTTGACTCTCGCCCCTGGGATGGAAGGACTGATGGATGAAGAGGACTCAATCCTCGTTTAATTCTCCTTTCCTTTGTCTTTCTGAGCTGTTGCCTGCATCACGAATACTCTATCTCCCATTCCCTGACCTGAATCTGGCCCATCTAAGCCACTCTTTAGCTCCCAATCCCCTGCCAGACTAGTTACAATCTCACCAATGGAACTGGCAATCATCCAACCAAGAGATTTCTCCCAGCCCTGCCCAGGGGTAACCAGTCAGGCTGGTACAAGTCTCACCAAGCCCAGAAACGGTCGCAGTGCCTGGAAAATCTAAACCCTTCTCTGGTCCATTATTTCTCCAGCTACACATCCAGCTGATCTATCCTCTTGTTCCTGCTCTCACTAGCACATGGCACTGGGTGTAAGTCTGACATTATTACTTTTCATTTTAATATATCTCTGATTTTCTTTATACATATTTCAGGCCCTCATCCCTTTGTTTCGCGATCTCGTTGATTTCTGTGTGTTCCACAACCATTGGTTAATTACCCTCCAGCTACAGAACTCACTGTAGACACTCCATGCTATTACAGATCTTAGCACCAGGGAGGTAACATACCATCCTTGATTCATGTCTGTGGCCACAGAAGTAACTTCCCTTACTCTGACGATAGATCCCATGTCACTATAGCCCTGCGACAGTCTTTCCTCCTGTTCGGTGCAGCAGAGCTATCTGTGGTGTCATGACCCTGGCTGTTGCTGATTTCCCCGAGAGCCCACCCCACCCATTCACCCCCAACAGAATTCCAACCGGTATACAGTATCTGTTTGAGAAGGGGATGATCAATGGGGACTCCTGTACTCCCTTTCTGAGCCTTCAACTTGATGTGATGGTCACCCATTCCCTTTGTGCCTGTGTAACCCTCACCTGCAGTGTGACAAACTCACTAAACGTGCTGTCCATAATATTCTTAGTATCATAGATGGTCCACAGTGAGTCCACTCACAGCTTCAGGTCTGAAAAGCAGTTTCCCAGTAGCGCAAATGGACACACTTCCTACATACATAGCTGTCAGGGACACTAGAAGCGTCCCTTATTTCCCACATTGTACAAGAGGAGCCCGCCACGGGTCTGAAGGTTCCTGCTTCAATGTCTCTCTCGATTCAGCTAGTTACTCCCATAAAGAGAATTTAAAAGAGCTTTCAACGTTCCTTCACTTCAAACATGTCCATTATAATCAATAGCCCCAATCTTTACTTAAGCTGATATATTAAAATTTAAAAAACTGTTAACAAATACTCCACAGTGTCGCTTACAAATTGGCTGTTCCCATTGGGACCATGTGAAATTCTGAATGGCCTGAACTAAAACTGAGTTTCAACGTCACATTCTCCCTGACTCATCTCCCTCTGTTTTCACCCAACTCCAAAACATTCTCATTGAGCCAAGCAGCACTCAGCGTCAACATGGCCTTCAGCAATTTCTGGATGAACAGATAATTGTCAGAATCTGTAAAATTCCACCTGAAAAGTAACTGAAATTTGAGTCCATAAGAAATTTTAATGGGAATTTTACAGGGAATTGAAAATAAGGAGTTCACAGGTTAAAGTCATGAAGTGGTTGACAGGGTCTAAACATGACAGTTCCTGCAAAGAGTCTAGGTGTAGTTTGGATAAATCTATCTTCCCTCTCAGACCAATATCTCCTTCCCGGGCTGCACGGCCTAGAACAGAGCACATACCCCAAGGGTGATCCAACCATGAATTTGTACATCTTTCTGCTATTTGCTTGACAGAGATATGAGAGTCTGGAATAGGGTGGTTCTGGAAAAGCACAGCAGTTCAGCCAGCATCCGAGGAGCAGTAGAATCGATGTTTCGGGCATAAGCCCTTCATCAGGAATCGAGACAGGGTGCCTGCAGGGTGGAGAGATAAATGAGAGGAGGGTGAGGGTGGGGAAAACATAGGAAAGAGTACAATAGGTGAGTGGGGTGACGCTGAAGGTGATGGGTCAGAGAGGAGGGTGGAGTGGATAGGTGGAAAGGAAGATAGGCAGGTAGGACAAGTCATGGGGACAGTGATGAGCTGGAAGTTTGGAACTGGGGTGAGGTGGGGGAAGGGGAAATGAGGAAACTGGTGAAGTCGACATTGATGCCCTGGGGTTGAAGTGTTCAAAGGCGGAATATGAGGCGTTCTTCCTCCAGGCGTCGGGTGGTGAGGGAGCAGCGGTGAAGGAGGCCAAGAACCTCCATGTCCTTGCTGAGTGGGAGGGGAGTTGAAATGTTGGGCCACAGGACATTGTTTTTACCTAAACATATGAGCTACTTTTCAACAGACAGAACAGACAAACCTTTCTCATTCCACAGTTAAATGCCAATGATATTCAGATCCTGATGACTCCGCTGACTGCAGAAACATGCTTTTGAGATCCCGGTCTCATTTATTCTCAATTAATATCTGATTAAAAAAATTCAATAAGACAAAGCTCACAGTCAGTGCAAGATGAATATCAAAGACAAATATTTCCCTGGTATGTGTCTGATGTGTAAATGCTCCTCCTCAAATCGCCTCGCCCCCACCCAGGAAGAGGACATGTCCATGCGCCTCGCTGTACCTTGCCCCAATAAAGATGGTGGCCATAACCCAGGACCTATCATTGCCTGAGGGCCAGAGACATTTTCCCATTTGCTGCAAATGTGGGAGCAGGAGTTTCTAATTCAGGACTAGCAACCTGAACAGAGTGTAATTAAACCCCTTCCAGTCTAAACTGATACATTTAATTTGGTTTCCGCTGCCACTCCCCCTTTCCCGTTTCCACCTCCTTCACACACCAAGGGTCATTCTGGTACCTGTGACCCTTCCTTAGATCCGATTGTAGGAATTCAATATTTTCCCAGCTACCATGTGGAAACAGGGCCATCAGCCCAACAAGCTCACACCCACCCTCCGATGATTATACCACCCAAACCCATTCCACGACCCTATTACTCTACATTTCCCCTGACTAATGCACCTAAACTATGCATCCCAGAACACTACGGGAAATGTAGCTTGGCCAATTTACCGAACCTGCATATCGTTGGACTGCAGGAGATAGGGGATAAAGAGTAAATAATAGGTTGAGATGGAGTGCAAAGAGAGACAGGAACATTTGGAAAGACAAATGAGTGGAGAATGATCTTGCTGGGAGGGTGCATCACTGTTAATGGAGGGGACAGGAACCTGTGTCTGGCAGCATCTTAGTGGCGGTGGTGGAAATGGTGGCTGATGATCTCCGTTCTGCTGCAAAAAAGACCCTGAGCTTCCAGTTGCCTGCCACTTTAACACACAAGACTGTTCCCTAGCCAACATCTCAAGCTTATTGCAGTGTTCCAGTGAAACTTGATGCAAGCTGGCAGAACACTCCAGAACGTACCAAACTGCATCCTCTTTCAAGGATTCACAATTTCCCCTCCCATGTGGTCAACAATACCCTCCAGTGTATCTCCTCCACTTCCTGCACCTCTACTCTTGAACCCCACACCTCCAACGCAACAAGGATAGAACCCCTTGTCCTCACTTTCCACCCAGATACAACACATCATCCTCTGCCAGTTCCACCACCTTCGATCAGACCGCACCATCAGAGATATATTTCTCTTCCCACTCCTTTCAGCATTCTACAAAGACCATCTCCTCTGCGACTCCCTCATTAGATCCATGCTCCCCATCAACCCACCCTCCACTCCCAGCACCTTTGATTGCCAGTTCAAGAGGTGTATAACCTGTGCCCACACCTTCACTTCACGTCAACCCAAGGCTCCAAAGGATCCTCCCACATCCAGCAGAGATTTCCCTGCACGTCCAGATACATCACCTATTTTATCCTTTGCTCTCGATGTGGTCTCCTCTACATTGGGGAGTCAGGACGCCAACTTGATTCAGAGAACATTTCTGGAACACATGCACCAAACAACTCCACCACCCTGTGGCCGACCACTTCAACGCCCTCTCCCACTCCACCAAGGACATGCAGGTTCTGGGCTGCCTCCATTGCCAAATCCCAGCCACCCGACGCCTGGAAGAATAACACCTTATCTTCCATCTTGGGACCCTTCAACCACACGGCATCAGGGTTTGCTCACCTCCGCTCCCCCCACCTTCTCTCAGATCTAACCCTCCAACTCGACACTGGCCTCTTGAACTGTCCCACCTGTCCATCTTCCTTCCCAATTATCCACTCCAACCTCTCATCATTACCTCCCATCTACATCTACCTATTGCCTTCCGAGTTCCCATCCCACCAACCCCACACACCCCTCTTATTTACCTCTCAGCCCTCTTACCTTTGGAGAGCTGATGAGTTAAGCAGCCTCCTTTCAGCATTAACAATTCTGTGAACATTTTATTCTGAGACGTCTAAGGAAATATCAGGGCAGGGTTTATAAAGAGGTCAGATTGAATGAGAGTCTCAGTGAACAAAACTGAGACAGAGATACAGAGAGGTTTTGGGATGGATTGAATCAAATGTTATCAATTTGCACGGCTGCCAACATTACAGCAGTTACAAGTGGAAGTGATCAAGAGAATGGAATTAGAGCAGCAAATAAATCTTAAACATTTGCGCAGCCAAAGGGGATGCTGGGTAAAGATACCTCAGTTCGTGCTTATTTCATTCCAGACACACCAGCCAGGGCACACATCCTTGCTGTGCCTACCATATTGATCTCTAAGATTTTTGTTCATTTGAAGTGTTTCATGTTTAGATAGTACAGACAAGACAGCTTCATTCTCCTCAACCTCTTCTGCCAAGGCAATGCTGCTGTTAGAATTCAAGTCACTATGGCGTGTTACTGGCTGCTTCAAGGACTGGAACTGGCAATTGAGACTGAAAGGTTACTGTATAAAATATCTTCAGTTGTATTACCACATTGCCAGACACATGAGGGGCTTTAAGAAAAAGAACTTAAATCATGGGCACTGAGTGTCAGAGTGCCTACTGTTGTGGGGACATTCTGTTCAGATACAATCTATTAGTAATTGTTAGACTTGACTTATCCTGGCTCCAGAGAAGTGGGCAGAGCATTATAACGGTCATCGAAGATGGTAACAAATTTCCCAGAGGTTACAAATCGTAAATGACAGAGTAGGCATGAGTTCTGCTGGTAAAGTGTATAAATTTATTCAAAATGGCTCCAATTTACTTTCAGAAACAAGTTAGAGAAAAGCACATTTCTGAGGTCTTTGCATTAGTCCAAGTTTAGACATTCAGGAGAGCTGAAGGGAGAGCTGGTGTTGGCAGTTATAGTAATGATAGGGAAAAACTTGTTTCACAGACAGCGAGAGTTCACAGATGGTAAATTCAGCTTTAACATCACATCAACTGCAGAGTCGTCCAATTCTGCAGGTACTGATCCTTATCAGTAATATAAAAGGGGAAAGCAGCATTCCTAGCTCAGCGAAATCATTCCCATGTTAGGCATGTTGTCGAATATTTAACCAGTTATGTGATCTGGGAAGACACCAATGTAACGGGACCAGGGCGAAGCTGTGTAAATGTGGGGACTGTGGGAAGAAATTTACTTACCCCTCCCAGTGGGACACTCACTGACACAGTCACACTGGGGAGAGGCTGTTCACCTGCCTCATGTATGGGAAGGGATTTACTCGATCTTACAATCTACTGAGGCACCAGAGGGGGTACAATGGATTTAGATCCTTCACCTGCTCCATGTGTGGGAAAGGATTCACTCAGTCCTCTGATCTGCTGAAACACCAGCGAGCTCACTCTGGAGAATGACCATTCACTTGCACCCACTGGGGGGAGAGATTCACTCAAATGGACCACCTGCTGAGACCCCAGTGAGCCCATACAGGGGAGAGGCCATTCAGATGCTCAGGGTGTGAGAGGGGATTCAGTGATTCATCCTGACTCCCTGAAACACGGGTTCACACTGGGTAGGAGCTGTTTCCCTCTCTGTGTGACAAGGGATTTGCTGAGACTCAACACGACTGAGAGCCCAGTGAGTGCTCACAGGGAAGTGGTCATCCCCCTGCTCCGTGTGGACTGCAGAACTCTGATTCTGCAGTTACTGTCCATCAGAGTCAGGACTGGACCGTGTACATGATGACACTGTTGGAGTATTGATGTTGTTGTTAATCACATTTACTGGGCTGGAGTTGACTGAATTTATATTGCCACTTTCTGAACCTCTGGATGCCTCTCTGGGTAGTAGATCACCACAAACAGCAACGTGACAAGGAGCAGGGTTCATGTGTATTTATTTAAATTGTGATCATAGCACTGCTGTCTCACAGCACCAGATAAAAGGTTGGATTCCAGCCTTGGTCAACGGCCTATGTGGGGTATCCACATTCTCCCCATAATAGTGTGGTCCCCTCCATGTGTGCTGGTTTTCTCCCACAATTCAAAGGTATGCAGGTTAGGTGGATCAGTTGTCATAAATTGTCCACAGTGTTCAGAATTTGCAGACTAAGTGAATCAGCCATGGGAAATGCAGTGTTACAGGGATGGAGTGCTCTGGGCAGGATGTACTTCAGATGGTTGGTGGGATTTGATGGACCAATGCTCTCCTTCCACACTGTAGGGATTATATTCTATGATTGAGGATAAAGAATATTCTCAGGGTCTCCTTGGAGGAGGAGCATGTGATGTGTATCAATGCTCTCTATGCCATTAGATAGAGTTGGGCACCACAGGGGATACAGTGCTTTATCTCCACCGCCACCGCCACCCTCTCACGCCCAACACTACTTTGATTTAGCCCCTTCCCACTCTGTCACTTGTAATGGTTTGATTTGACCATAATGGGCTTTGTTTGTAAATATTCAACTGATGACACTGGTGTGCTACTGCTGGTGATGATAGGTTAACAAAAAGCAAAATAATGGAATAATGATGTTGATGGTGGGAAGGTTGCTCAGCTGGGTGAGATAACACTTCTGGGGAGGAGAAATGGGAGAAAAATGCTTCACAGCTCACAGAACAAGAACTGAAAGTAGTTAAATCAAACCAAAGGTTCAGAGAGGGAAGGAATATTTCCCTGGAGTTTGAGTAACTGAAAAGTGATGGGGTCCGGGAGTAGACAGGATTTTATTTAAAGGGCATTTGAAACTTTAAAAAACTGTTATATGCAGATAGTTTCGATTCTTTAAGTTTTATTTATTGTGGAATAAACTTGTACTTTAAAAAAAAACAAATTCACAAACCTTGCGTTAAAGATAAATGTTAAATAAAATCCATCAAACCATCCCTCACTGAAAACTGAGGTGGAAGTGCAATCTCCTGCAGAATCCCTGCCCTGACTACTTCTTCCTACCCGGGCTACATGGCTATATACATACCTGGGAGATAGCAGCAGGAGAAGGCCATTCGGCCTTTGAATCTGGCTCCACCATTCAATGGGAAACAGCTGACCATCCGCTCAGTCTCCTGTTCCTGCTCTGTTCCAATCCGCTTTCATGACTTTACCTTGAAGAACTATATTTCAGTCCTCCTTGGGCTTCACTGTCTTTTATACCAGTGATGTCGCTGTTTTATTGCTGGGTGTAGGCAGGGGTAATGTGATGGTGCTCTTCCTGGAGGACACACTCAGCGTCCCTCATCATCCTGCAGTAACATCAACCGGGGTTCAGCAACTAGGGATAGAAACCATTTCCAGGATATGGGCATCACTGGCTCAGCCAGCATTTATTCCTCATCTCGAGTTACCCTTGAGAGGACAGTCGTGAACTGCCATCTTGAACCATTCATAGTCCATTTGGCACAGATAGACCGACAATGCTGTGAGAGGGAGTGTTGTAGGGTTTTGTCTGAGTGATTCTCCATCTTTGGTTCTTCAAATGCTGGTTAACTTAATCACAATCTGCACATGATTTTGAGATTTCATTCTACAAATCTTCACCATCTAGCATCATGTAAAAAAGGAATATGTACAGGTTAGAAATTCAGAACAGACAATTCTAGTTTCTCTGGAATATCGTTTATCCCTTTCTTCCCCCAAAGCTGTAATCCTCCAGCCCACTTACTCTCTCCTACCATTCTGACTCTGCTGCCACTAATGTACACCCTCCTCATTCTCATGGAGTTACTGATAAACAGATCCATGCCACCACTTCCCATCCTGGTTAGACTCTGCACCCTTTCTGGGTTCACTTGCTTTCTCTCCAGTTGCTGCAAGTCAATAATGTAACAGCAGAATGAAACAGACAGAAAGAGAAAGGGAGGTGGCAGATCCTGGACAGAAGAGGAACCTTCAGGCTGGGAGAATGGGTCAGATTCTTCCTTGTTTCCCATTAGTTTATTCCAAGCATTACAATGACTGGGGATGGAGAGTGGTCCCACGAGGGTGTAGTGACATTTTGACCCCCCAACTGATCAATACTACAAGCAGATACTTTCCTCCTCTAGCCAATCACAGTGTGAAATACTTTCCCCTAATTACCCCAAAACACGTGCTCCAAACCCGCACACATTCTGTACATGTACAGTGCGGGTTTCCCCACACACCTGTGGTTCCTGCCTCAGGAATTGTGGGAGTTGCAGTCCCCATGAAGTCACTGGAGCCCTGTCTCTTGGAAAGTCAATGAAACGTTTGGGGTGGAGGGTGTTGTGCATAGGATCCCCATTTAGACAGACAGGACATATGGCTTGTCACTGGGTTTTACTGAGACATCTGGTTAGACAACCCAATTTCTGACGTAAGGAATATAGATTCAGTCAATTGCGGGGTGGAGGTGTCAATAGGGGAAGCAGCTTTAGGCAGAGGTGGCACAGTGGCTAGCACCTCTGCCTCACAGCTTCAGAGACACTGGTTTGATTCAAGCCTTAGGTGACCGGGTTTAGTTTACACGTTCTCCCAGTGGCTGCATGGTTTTGTTCGGTGTTCCAGTTTCTTCCCAAAGTCCAAAGATGTGCAGGTTAGGTGGATTCGCCATGATAAACCACAATGTCCATGCATGTGCAGGTTAAGCCATTAACCATGGGAAATACTGGGAAAAGGGTGAGTCTGAATTATAGGATTGGTGTGGTCTCGATGGATGAATACCCTGCTTCTGCACTGTAGGGATTCTATTTTATTCTCATGAAGAAGAATGTACCTATCTCGATGTGTTGCGAATCTGTGGAATTCCCGAATCAAAACGCAGTGGATGCCAGGACAATGAGCAAATTTAATGGACAGATACAGATTTTCAATTTGCGATGAGCTGAAGGGTGAGAGAGAGAGAGAGAAAGAGAGCAGGCGGGAAAATCCAGCTAAGACCGAGGTGAGCTCAATCATCATGGCATTAAATGGTGGAGTTGATTCGAAGGGCTGCATTGCCTCTCCTATGCCCAGTGCTTATCTTCTTACGGTAATAACTGGAAAGCTGAATCCAAAACTCACCACCTTCACCAAAGGAGATTTTCAGAAAATGTAGGATAGTCAAGTGGAATAGTATTCAAAACTGAGATAGTGAGGAAGTGTGTAGAAGATAAAGATTTTGCAATTTTAAACTGAGGGATAACAGTGATTTATGGTTATAGACTGTGTGGTACATTCACACTGTCCAGAATACTCTGTTGTGAATATCTATTCTGTAATTTATTACAAAGCCAAGGTCACTGATAATGAAAACCAAAACACCCAGGAAACATCGCCTCACTTCGTAATCTGACAAAAGACGCGTGATAAATCTGGTTGAGTTTAGAACACAGATGGAAAGCGGGTAGATTAAATTCAGTCCGAAGATCCTCTGCTTAAACAAAGAAGACCACAATAGGATGAGGCAGGAGTTGGTAATGTAGACTGGGAGCAAAGACTGTACGGTGGGACAGTTGACAGACAGTGGAGGAATATCAAAGCAATTTTTCGAAGTGCTCAGCAAAAGTATATATCAGTGAAAAGGAAGGACTGTCGGAAAAGGAGTAATCTGCCATGGGTGTCTAAGGAAATAAGGGAGTCTATCAAATTGAAATAGAAGGCATACAAATTGGCAAAGACCAAGGAGAAATTAGGAGATTAGAAAAACTTCAAAGGTCAACTGAAAGCTTGATGAGTAATCTGCCATGGGTGTCTAAGGAAATAAGGGAGTCTATCAAATTGAAATAGAAGGCATACAAATTGGCAAAGACCAAGGAGAAATTAGGAGATTAGAAAAACTTCAAAGGTCAACTGAAAGCTTGATGGGATTGGGTATAAAAAGTGATGAGTAGCTATGCCCAGGGACAGAATAGCAGTTTACACTGCTAGATGGAAACCTATTGTTTGGTGAACATATGGCCTCTGTAGTTGTCGAAGTTACCAGTTACCAGAGAGATAATCCTGATCAAATTTAAAATCACAGCACACCCTAAAAGCTTGTACTTCCAAATAAACCTGTTGGACTATAACCTGGTATTGTATGGTTTTTAACTTTGTCCACCCCACCCCAACCCCGGCTCCTCCACATCAGCATCCCGATAGACAGCCCCACTGAAACTGAAGTGCCTGTCAGATACTTGAGGGAGCCACGGGGACGTGGGGGAGGGGTGTGTGGTTTAACCACAGAGTTGAACTGAACTAGAGTTTTTAACTGTTGTTGCCATGGAGACAATACTGAGAGACAGTCTCTATGCAAAGTCACAAATCACAAAGTTGGAAAAATGGGCACCATACATCGGACCTGATGCTGCCTAAAGGCGTTTTGCACGTAAAATACCCAGGTAACTACCATGTCTCATCAATAAATACTCAAAGAAGACCTCTCAGAGTTCTGTGCCTTGTAATTCCTATCCAGCAGGGTTCAGGAAGATGAGTACACAGCAGTCAGTCTTCACTTTGGAGAACACGAAGAACATGCCAGTAATTGATAAGGAGACTGAGGAAGGTGAGGACCTAGATAATAACCATTATCATGAAAGAGTTAGAGCTGGGCAAGCTAATGGAGCTAAAGGTAGACAAGTCTCCTTCCCCTCATGGAATACATCCCAGGATACCAACAGAGTTCGTGGGAGAAATAGCAAATGCACTTAGTTACAGCATCCTACAGCAGAGACAGGCCCTTTGGCCCAAAATGGCCCATGCCGATCAGAATGTCCATCCACGCTGACCCCATTTCCCTGCACTTGGCCCATCTGCTTCTGAAACTTTCCTATCCATGTATTTGTCCAAATGCCTTTTACATGTTGTTAGTGTACCCGCCTCAACCACTCCCACTGCCAGCCCATTCCATATACATACCACCCTCTGTGTAAAACAGTTGCCCCTTAGCTTCCCTTTTATTCTTTCTCCTCTAACCTTAAACTGATGCCCTCCAGTCCTTGGTTCCCTGGGAAAAAGACTGAGTGCATTCACCTTACCCACGCCTCTCATGATCTTATAAACTTCTATAAAATATTCCCCCTCAGTTTCCTCTGCTATAAACAAAAAAGCCCTCGCTTGTCCAACCTCTCCCTGTAACTCAGATCCCTGAGCCCTGGCATCATCCTTGTAAATTTCTTCAGCACCTTTTCCAGTTTAATAACTGAAACCTACACTGCATTCATCACATTTCCAGTGTTCCCCACGGCTTTGGAACAGACATGACAACGCCAATGGATAACAATTAATGATTGATAATTTACCCCGTTACAACAATCCCATTTTCATAGCTTTTTCCATGATGCAGGAATTCTTTTGTGTGTCTTGTTTCATGGTTAATTGTCCTCATACAAAACCAGTGGCTTAACTGTTCCTGGGAAATGTGCCATAATTTCTTAGACTTTCAAAAACCAATGAAATCTCTCTCCACAGTCCCCACACTAACATGGACTTCGCTGTCTCAGTACTTTTTTCCCCAGTCACACTGAGATTTGAAATATTCGTCCACGGACAGAATGCACACCTTTCCATCCAGATAAGGCCAATGATATACAGATCGGCACGAATCAAGTAACTATCCTAACTGAACATGAAGTTCAATTTGAATTTCTCAACTGCAAATCCCCCCTTTCAGGACTGCACAACAGAGAAAACAGAAAGTGCTGGAAATCCTCAGCGGGTCTGGCAGCATCTGAAACCTTGCTGTACCGTGCGCTCAATAAAAATGGTGGCCATAACCCAGGACCTATCACTGACTGAGGCCCACAGCCGTTTGCTGTAAACACGGGACCAAGAGTTTCTAATTCAGGACCAACACCCTGTACAGTCGTGTAAATAAAACCTCCCAGTCTAAACTGAATCATTTTTTCCTGGTTTCCGCTGCCACACCCCTTCGCAGTTTCCGGCTCCTGCACACACCAAGGGCCATTCCGGGTCCAGTGACCCTTCCTCAGAACCGACGGCAGCTGGGAAAATTAGACTCACTACAGTGTGGAAACAGGCCATTCAGTCCAACAAATCCACACTGACCCTCTGAAGAGTATCCCACCCAGACCCATTCCGGTACTCTATTATTCTAAATTTCTCCTGAACAACGCACCTCACCTTCACATCCCTGAACACGACGGGAAATTTCGCTTGGCCAATTCATCTAACCTACACATCTTTGGACTGCAGGAGATAGGGGTAAAAGAGTAAATAATACGTGGGATGGAGCGACCCTTCAACAACATGGCAACATTTACTCATCTCCTCTCCCCGACCTTATCTCAGATCCAACCCTCCAACTCAGCACCGCCCTCAAACTGTCCCATCTGTCCATCTTCCTTCCCAATTATCCACTCCACCCTCTCACCATTACCCCCACCTGCATTTTCCTATCTCCTTCCCAACTACCTTCCCACCAGTCTACACACCCATCCTATTATCTGTCCTCTTCCCCACCCTCACATTCCTGAAGAAGTGCTTAGGCCCAATATGTCAATTCGCCTTTTCCTTGTATACTGCCTGACCTGCTGTGCACATCCAGCGCCACACTTTAACACAAGCTGGAAGAACATCACCTCATCTTGTACCTGGGGACCCTTAAGCCCTCTGGCCTCAATATTGGATTCCATAATTTTAAGTCCTAAGTCTCCTACATACTAGTGTATAGCCCCCATCCCATAGACCTGGCCCTGTTATTACATCGCCTGCAATTACACACTACATATGGTTAGTCACTAACAGTCTCCATAAACAGCTATTCACCCTCCCCCAGCCAGATCGTTATCCATTCCTTTGTCCAACTGCTCCCATCGCGTTCTTTGGAATCTATCACCCCCTATCATTTACACCTTCACCCCTACCTTCTGCATATAAACCGACATTGTTTCTCACGAACATCAGTTCTGACGAAGGGTCATTGGATCAGAAATGTTAACTTTGACTTCTCTTCACAGATGCTGCCAGACCTGTTGAGCATTTTCAGGATCTTCTGGTTGTTGTTTCTGATTTACAGCATCCGCAATTCCTTTGGTTTTCATTTACTGGGAGTTTGTAATTCAGGTCTAGCAGC
>NW_027311332.1:0-30287 GCF_047496795.1 Chiloscyllium punctatum | reverse complement strand
AGAATCACTCAGCCAAAATCCTGCAACACTCTCATCGCAGCATTTTCGATCTCTCTGCACCAAATGGACTGTGAATTGTACAAGACAGCAGCTCCCTACCATCTTCTCAAGGGTAACTAGAGATGGGGAATAAATGCTGGCTGAGCCAGTGATGCCCATATCCTGGAAATGGTTTCTATCTCTAGTTGCTGAACCCCAGTTGATGTTCCTGCAGGATGATGAGGGACGCTGAGTGCATCCTCCAGGAGGTAGCACCATCACATTACCCCTGCCTACACCCACACAGTAACACAGCAACATCACTGGAACAAAAGGCAGTGAAGCCAAAGGAGGACTTAGATATAGTTCTTCAAGGTAAAGTCATGAAAAGGGATTGGAACACAGCAGGAGACTGAGCTGGATGGTCAGCTGTTTCCCATTGAATGGTGGAGCAGGATTGAAAGGCTGAATGGTCTCCTCCTGCTGCTATCCCCCAGGTCTGTATATAGTCATGGAGCCTGGGCAGGAAGGAGTTCGCAGGGATTCTCCAGGAGATTGCACTTCCACAACAGTTTTCAGTGAGGGATGGTTTGATGGATTTTATTTAACATTTATCTTTCACAAAAGGTTTGTAAATTTTGGTTTTAAAATGTTGTAAAAGTTATTTTGCACAGCAAATAAAATTAAAGAAAATAACGTAAACTGTCTGAATATAACAGTTTTAAAACTTTCAACCCTTGTAAAACAAAATCCTGTCTATTCCTGGACACAATCACTTTCCAGCTACTCAAACTCCAGGGAAATATTCCCTCCCTGTCTGAACCTTTGGTTTGATTTAACTGCTTTTCAGTTCTCGTTCTGTTAGCTGTGAAGCATTCTTTTTCCCCATTTCTCCGACCCAGAAATGTGAGCACAGCAATCTACCCACCATCAAAATCATCAGTACGCCATTTTGCTTTTGGTTAACATATAATCACCAGCAGTGCAAATGTGAGGACTGCAGATGCTGGAAACAAGAGCCTAGATTAGAGGGATGCTGGAAAAGGCCTTTTGCTGAAATGTTGATTTTCCGGCTCCTCAGATCTTGCCTGACCTGCTGTGCTTTTCCAACACCACTCTAATCTAGACATATAATCACCAGCAGTCAACCATTTGTGTAACCAATTGAATATTTCCAAACAAAGCCCATTTCGGGCCAAGCAAACCATTACAAGTGTCAGAATGAGAAGGGACTAAATCAAAGTAGAGTTGTGGGGAGGGGGCAGCGATGGAGATAAAGCACTATATCCCCTGCGGTGCCCACTTCTATCTAAAGGCATCGAGAGCATTGATGCACACCACATGCTCCTTCTCCAAGGACACTCTGCTGTGTAGCCTTTATCCTCAATCATAGAATAAAATCCCTACAGTGTGGGAGGAGAGCATTGGCCCATCAAACCCCACCGACCATCCGAAGAACATCACGCCCAGAGCACTCCATCACTGTAACACTGCATTTCCCATGGCTGATCCACCTAGTCTGTACAATTCTGGATCCTGTGGACAATTTAGCACGACTGATCCACCTAACCTGCACATCTTTGGACTGTGGGAGGAAACCAGAACACCTGGAGGGGACCCACACTATCATGGAGAGAATGTGGGAACTCCACACAGGCCGTTGGACAAGGCTGGACTCCAACTTTGTACCTGATGCTGTGAAGCAGCTGTGCTACAATCACAATTTAAATCAAAACAGATGATCCCTGCTCATTGTCACATTGCTGTTTGTGGGGACTTACTGCCCAGAGAGACATCCTGAGGTTCAGAAAGTGGCAATGTAAGTTCAGTCACCTCCAGCCCAGTTAATGTGGTTAACAACAACATCAATACTCCAACAGTGTCATCATGTACAAGGTCCACTCCTGACTCTGATGGACAGTAACATCAGAATCAGAGTCCTGCAGTCCACATGGAGCAGGGGGATGACCACTTCCCTGTGAGCACTCACTGGGCTCTCAATCGTGTTGAAGACGCAGCAAATCTCTTGTCACACAGAGGGGTGAACAGCTCCTACCCAGTGTGAACACGCTGGAGTCTCAGGGGGTGGGATGAATAACTGAATCCCTTCTCTTCACTGAGCATCTGAATGAGATCTGCCTCAGTAGATTGTGAGGTCGAGTAAATCCCTTCTCATACGTGGGGCAGGTGAAATGCCTCTCTGCAGTGTGACTGTGTCGGTGAGTGTCCCACTGTTCGGGTGAAGTGAATTCCTTATTCTGATTGAGCCCGTCCTCCTATTTCTCTCAGTTATCATTGACAATCTCACACCAGAACTTGTTCCAGAGAGTGTTCCAGAACAGGCAGAATGGTCAGCTGCGGCTGGTCACCTGACTTGTCACTGGTCCTGAAAGGTTCACTCTCCACAAATGCTGCCAGATCTGCTGAATTTTTCCAGCAATTTCTTTTATTTTTTTCAGTTTTTCCCAGCATGTGCAGATGTTTAGTTTTCCAATTCTCATCTTGTCTGTTGCAGAGGAGTTTATTGATGAAATTAGAGGGTTTTGAAAATTGTACGTTATGTCACACATCAGCTATGATCATCATGAATGGCAGAGCAAAGTCGAGGGGCTGAATGGCCTCCTCCTGTTCCAAGGAAAGTTTTCCATTGTCAGCTTGTGGTAACATTTCCCATCACTGCTCAATTCACCTCCATGTCGAACACATTGTTACTGACTGAACAAACCTCCTGTGTTTGAAATAAACTTACTAATGCCCAGTGGCTCCCTCTCCTGCCACCCGGGTTTAACTCTCATCATGGAATACTGTCGTGTATTACTGCAGGAATGCCCACAAAGACTAATCCTGGAGTCTGTATCCCCTAGGATCCACAATCACCTTTTATTGACTTCTTCCTATTTCTATCAGGCTATTGAACTCTTGGTTTCAATCCAATCTCCTGTCATGCTCTTCAACATGTCCACATGGGTGGACTAGAGGTAGCTGGGATTTAATGAAGGGAAGTGGGGATTAGGTGGAAGCATGAGGAGCGGTGACGGCAAAGACAGTTCTCATTGTAACAGCAGAGTTTCTCCATGACCTAGTGAGTGGTGAGGCAGCTGAGTTTGTGGGCGGAGACAGTTTCAATCAGGGATTTGGTAAGACACTCAGACATTGACCTGTCCAACTGATTGTTAACTCAGACAGATAGAAAGAAAGATGCACATTTAGATATCACCTTTGATGATCTGGGGCAATGAAACATGCTTCCAACCCAAAGATTTCAACCTCAAAACTCTGAAAACACAGACACAATGCTTTCTGTTTGTACCAGGCTGTCTCTGAGGCTCCTCTTTTCTTGTGAAAAGCGTTTCGACCTGTTCAGCCTTTCCTGGTGATTATAATCGCTATGTTCCTGTGAGATTTGTGACTGAACCTTTATTTTCCTCTTCCTTGTGAGTGATGAAAGTAGCAGAAACAGTTCCTGACCTGTGAGGGGTTTTGATTGGAGTATTTATATTTACAAATCCATTCCCACCCTCACATACAGTGTGAAATTGATGTAAAACTGAAGGAAATGAGTGAGTGAGCACCCACAGAATCATAAAGGAATCATATGTATCTGAGTTGAATGAACAACAATCAAAACTAGTTAGAATCACAGAATCCCGTGGGTGCAGAAAGAGTTTATTCTGCCCATCGAGTCTGCAATGACCTGCTCACCCACCCTACCCGCATAACCCCACATTAACCATGGCTAGCCCAACCCACCTAAATTGCACACTGCGACCATGTTAGCATGGCCAATCCAGTGACGTTACACATCTGTGGGAAGGTCACAAATTACATACAAATGCTGAGAATTGTGGAAGATGGCTCACAAATACTAGACTCTGACACAAATGCTCTGCTTTTCAAAATAAAATCTGGGGGACACTGCAACCGGAAAAAGTTCTGATTTTCTTAGGAGGAAGAGAATTCAAAACTCACGCCACTGACCCAGGGGGCGCAGTGAAAGTTACAGAGGTCTCGGAACCATCAGAAATGTAAGAGGTTGTGAGCAAGGTGGGGGTGAGACAAGGACACAAAGACAGTCTGTCACACGGGGGAAGGCAGGAGAGGTTCAACAGCAGAAATGGTCGTCCCTCAAGGCCATGGAGAATGGAGTTAGAGCTGGGAAAGAAACAAGGAAATAAGGTGTGCAGCTGCCAAAGGAATATGTTAAAAAACAGATTATAAAAGCATAGAGGGCAGAGTTCAGTCTGAAATCTTTGCTCTCAATGATGAGTAAAAAAGCTGTAACGCCTGGGGAGTTGTATTTCAGCCAACACTTACCCAGGATTGGCCAAGTGTGCTGTCATTTTCTGATAATTTTTTTTCTGGCATTTGTAGTTCAAGTCTGATGACGCTAGTAACTTTTCAATTTGGACTGGAGTTTAAATTTCTGGAGAAATGTCAAATAAATCACATTGATCACATTCTGCACATCTTAGTCCATTACCCTGCATGTTCCAGTATTTCAGTGACATCCATGTCCTGCCGGTGGGACAGGACATACAGGGATGGTGACGATGGTGTCTAGGACATTGTAAGCTATGATTCTGTGCGTATGACTGTGTCGGCTTGTTGCTTGACTTGTCTGCGTTCCAGCTCACCCAAGAAGATGTTGGCAGGGTGAGACAGTACAGTTGGAGATCCTCTGCTCGCCAATTCCTTTCCTTTTTGTTTTTTTAGAATTTCATTCTCTCTCACTCTCCCCTTTGCAGACTCTGACAATCATGACAATTTTTTTTTTAAAAACATGTCTCTATTAGAAAACCAATCGAGGAAAATATATTATTCTTGCATCAACTGCATTTTTAAACAAAATCCATTGTGTTCAATAAACACTGTCTCATTTTTTCCTTCAATTCTATCAAGTGAGCTATTATATTTTGTCCCTCAGTTTACCGATCTTAATAAATATCCAATCAATTTCAGAGCAACATGCTGACAAAGTATTGAAACAATTTATCTGTTTAGGTTTTAGCATTAGTTATAACGTCATTACAATTACAACAATTGCAGAATAATTGGTCTGGGTAACAAGTATACTGAGGTTTACAATTTAATTTATTGATTGTTTGAAAATTGGTACAATATATCCTTTTTTCAGGATTCTAACAGTAATTGTTAAGGCATTTGTACGACAATAATTATAGTATGCTTTAGTTTAGTTTTGCTAACAACTACAGTGATGTTTATATTTGAATTTAATCCAATCTTCCATAGTACCTATATAGTAATATAAAACTCCATTTTATTTCCAATCAACACACCTACAAAAGAATCCATTATTTCTGATGCAATGCGCACTGTTCAAAATATGACTTTTGCTCATTTGAATGATCTGTGTAATCCCAGCCTTATAAATTTAGAAAATCCTATTTACTTTTCCCTGCAACAATTCCTGTTCATTTTTTGCAGATAGCACAGTCAAATAGCAAGATGAAATTTATCATTATTCTTAAGTATGCCAGTAGAATTTTGAAAATCTCTATGTTGCTAATATATAATAATTGTTCATTTCAATCCATAGACTATAGAACAGTACAGCACAGCCCTTTGGCCACGATGTAGTTCAGACCTTTTATCATACTCTAAGATCAAACTAACCAACATGCCCTTCATTTACTATCATCCATGTGCCTATCCAAGAGTCGCTTAGATGTCCCTGATGAATCTGAACGTACTACCACCACTGGCAGTGCATTCCACACACTCACCACTATCTATAAAGAAACTATCTCTGACATCTCCCCACAACTTCCCCCATTCATCTTAAAATTATGCCACTTTGTGGGGAAACGTCTTTCATTATCCACTCTATCTATGCCTCTCATCATCTTACACAAAGCTATCAAGTAAACTATCATCCTCTTTCATTGCAATGACCAAAGCCCCAGCTCTGTCAATCTTTATTCATGAGACATGCCTTCCAGTCCAGGCAACATCTTGATAAATATCATCTGCACCTTCTCTAAAGCTTCCGCATCCTATGTCTTATGAGGTGATCAGAACAGAACACAATATTCCAAGTGTAGTCTCATCAGGGATCCACGGAGCTGCAGCATAACCTCGTGGCTATTAAACTCAATCTCGCCACTAATGAAAGCCAACACCCTATGCACCGTCATAATAACCCTATCACCTTGGATGTCAGCTATGAGGGATGTATGGACGTGCACCCCACGATCCCTCTGTTCCTCCACATTGTCAAAAATCCTGCAAATAATCTGAAAATTTGCATTCAAATTTGAAATTCGAAAATGAATAACTTCACATTTTCCCAGGTTGAACTCCATCTGCCACTTCTCAGCCCAGTTCTGCATAGTCAATGTCCTCCAGCAACGTACAAAAGCCTTCCACACTATCCACAACTCCAGCAACCCTCGTGTCATTGGCAAACTTCCGAACACACCCTTCCACTTCCTCATCCAAGTCATTTGTAAAAATCACGAAGAGGAGAGATCCCAGAACTAATTCCTTCAGAACACCATTGGTCACCGTGCTCCAAGCTGAAAACTATCTATGCAATCTCACCCTGTCTTCTATGGGTCAGCCAATTTATTATCTAACCAGGCAGGTTTCCCTATATCCCATGCCTCATTACTTTCTAAATGAGCCTACCATGGGGTACCTTATCAAACACCTTGCTAAAATCCTTATACACCACACCCACTACTCTGTCCTCACCAATGTGTTTGCCACAACATCAAATAATTCAATGAGCCTTGTGAGGCATAACCTGCCACTCACAAAGCCATGCTGACTATCTCTAATCAATCTAAGCTTTTCCAAAGAATCATAATCCTGTCTCTCTGAATTCTCTCCATATATTTGCCCACAACTGATGTAAGACTGACTCATCAATCATTCCCAGGATTATCTCAATTTCCTTTCTTGAATAAGGGAATAACGTTTCCCACCCTCCAATCATCTGTTATGACTCCAGTGGACAGTGAGGATGCAAAGATCATTGCCAAAACACAGCAATCACTTGCCTCCCTTCTCATAACAAACTATGGCCCAGGGGACGTATCTATCCCCATTATTTTTAAATGTTTTCAGCACATTCTCTGTCTTTACATCAACCTGTTCGACCATATCAGCCTGTTTCATGTTGTCCTCACAAGGAAAAAGGTCCCACTCACTCGTGAATACAGAAGCAAAGTACTCATTAAAGACCTCACCAACCTGCTCAGACTCCTGGCACAAGTTTGCTTCACTATGATGCGTATAAATGTGGAATTATGTCTCAGCACTGAATTACTGTAAAGATATTGCAGTGTACAATCACTCGACTACTTTGAATATTGAACGGTATTTTAACTGAGAAAACACAGTTGAATTCATTTGATTATATTTCACTTCATGCTAACATTTATTGCATTTAGGACAACAATAAGAGTTTCCTTTTTACATATATGAAACTTACTTAAATTAATCACACGTTTATGTGAAGAAAATAGAATTAACATCTCCTTGTTCCTTCCTTTATCAATGACTGTTCATTTTGAAATTGTGGAAGTTGTACATTGTTGAAAGGAAGGGAACTTGTCGTCAGCTGAATATTCACATTGAATGACTGATGTATATTTAAAATTAAAGTACAATGATCATGCAGTTTTGTCAATTTGTCTTTCAAAGAATTGCCATGAGATTCCTCTTTATTTAAGACTATCATTCATTTATTCTATTGTTATTGTAAAATATTGTTTAATTTCCAGTCCATTACACACAGAAACCAACGAATTAATTCCCAATCGAATTACTACAATAAACAGCTGATTAGTTTTCATTTGTGTAACCACATTAAACATAATATTGCAGTTCTGACCGTCCTGAGTGGGAACATTATGAAAGGAGCCTGTGGAGCTGTGGCAGTGTCTCTATTACTAGACCCGAGGGAAGGTTTCAAATCACACCTTCAACACAAATATATCAAGAGCTATCTGAATGGAGATTAGAGAGTACCTAAGCACAGACTGAACTGCTTTTCAATACAACATTAGATCTGCTTTTATCTATTATATCAATAATCACAAAATCTGATACTTATTTGAGTCAGGTTACCAAGAAATATGTGTTGGAAAATTCGTTTTAGCCACTTTGCTTTTACAAAAGACTTACATCTGTCCCTGTTTTCTCTAACTGAAATAAATCTGAAGAGGATTTTCACTTTTACGAAAAAAGGGGAGGTGTTTCCCATATAAATTAATGCTTCTTCGATTTACCCCTTTTCAGTTTATGTAAGGTTTCATAATAACGCTCGACTTTCGGATAGTGGGGATACCTGTATCTAATTCTGTTGCTTATAAGTTCCTGGAGAGTATTTGAAAATGCTGCAGAATTAAAGATTACGATGTCTAAGTAATGAGATTGATCTTTTTTTGTTGCAAAGGGGCAAGTCCAAACAATTGAAACACTTTAAACATTATTCTCTTGTGCTATAAATTTGAAATAAAGTTGATATCTTCTTCAGTAAACTAACGAATGCTACCACCTATTACTTGTCAGTCAGCTGATTATCTACTTTGTAACTAAATGTTGTGATTCATCTAAATATTACTCTGTCCTTTGATGAAAGTGAATTTGTAACTGTTGTTCAGTTTATGAATTGTCAGAAACTTGTTTTTATTTTCCCATTCACCTGTTCATTTTGACCGTAAGATTGAAATGCTTTGAAAATATTGGAGTTTGTTCATTTAAAAATAAGGTTTGCACATCTCTCACATATCTCACTTCTTTTATTATGATTCAAGAATGTTTTCTGGTGGAATTCTAGTAAAGACCAAACATTTGTTGGCTTCAAATAAGGTCTTTAACATCCAGTTATCCATCTGTTGTTAATGTTTCAGCTGTTACATTGACATTGATTAGGTACTCATTCAGAAAGATCAACTGACAATTATAAACTACTTGCAGGATTATTGAATTGAGAAAAAGATACAGACGTGGAAACATTTTTTAGAAGGAATTGCTTTTTCATTCAAATGTGTAGGCTGTTCAAGAATTCTTTCACGCCTTCCATTGGTTTTGTTGTCGAGAATGTAAATTTATAATTCATGTGAATTTTAATGTGTTCTGTATTTTAAAATTTGTATCAGATTTAAGAAGAAAAAGAGGTGCAATTAACATGAAAACTTCAGTGAATAGAAAGCACAGTAAATTAAATTGACAGAGGTAACTTTTAGTATTGTCTCTGAATATTCAGTCAAATATTTCTAATGGCACGAGCATTGTGCCGGTAAAGCACAGCAGGTCAGGCAGCATTCAAGGAGAAGCAGAATCGACGTTTTGGGCATAAGTCCTTCATCAGGAATCTTTTCGATACACTGAATAATCCTGCTCTTTGAATGTGCCTGCACTTTTCCAACACCACAGCTTTCCTCACTTTCTCCAAATATGCTTAATGAACATGAACTGAAAATGTTAGCATCAGCAGTTGAACAAGACCAAATAAATGCAAATTTTTTTACAATATTTATCGTGAAAACTTGTTTGAGAACATGCAACAAATCAGGTCGAACAACATCTCTTGCCGTTAGAACCCTTGGCCATTCATAATAAAGAATAACCATGCTTTGAACAACCAGTATGGTGTATAACGACTGAACTGAAATACCAGAGGACAACTACTACATTTATTGAAGGGAATGATAACCAGATCCTTACTGTGATAGTGGGGATTGATCTCAGTAACAATAAAATTTTACTGTGATTATTCCACTGAACAGTAATTAGATGGTCGTGAAGATCTTTGTGTGGCTTTATGTGCAGTGTTTTGTTTGAACATTGATTTCAGTAACAGTGAGATATTTTACAAGATTGACAAGTGACAGTTAAAGATAAGTTTTAAATGCAACATTTCAAAAAATTGTCAGTTTTGTTTAGCAAAACACAATTCTAATTATATGGAATCCCTACTGTGTGGAAACAGGCCATTTGGCCCAACAAGTCTACACTGACGTTCCAAAGAATAATCCACTCAGCACCATTCTGCTCTCAGATTACTGGACATTTACCCCTGACTAATGTACCTAACCTACACATCCCTGAACAGAATGTGCAGCTTAGCATGGCCAATGTACCTAACCTGCATATCTTTGGATTGTGGGAGAAAACCAGAACATGCAAACTCCACGCAAACATGTGGCCGAGGATGGAATCAAACCCAAGTGCATAACACTGTAAGACAGGCGTACTAACCACTGATCCTCTGTTCTCAATGCCCAACCCCATGCAAGAAGTGAGTTAAGTGAGAGACGTGCAAAGTCAAATTTCAAATGAACACTCTCTGATGTTGCCAAAGCATATCAATCTTGCATTCAATATGAATAGGTGAATGGAAAACAAAAAATAAAAACCCCTGACAAAGCATTAATGTACAATAATGAGAAAATTAATGTGATCAACGGGCACAACAATATTTACGTGAATTGCATTGTTTAATTAAAAATTTGGGAATTAGCTAACTTAGAATAATGGAAATTGACATTTGTTTATTTCACTGATGATTAAATTTACTTGCTTTTCATCTTTGTAACACTGCAGAATAGAAATTGATGTGCCTGAAATGTTTGAATTAGCTTTTTCCAATTAAAAAAATCAATAAAATTAGATTGACTTCTTCAGCTTTAAGACTGCAACAATATCAAATACTTTCCAGGAATTTAGAACCAGCAGAATTAATTAATTTGGTTGCTTGGGAACTCGAAGAGAATAAACAGCAGATTCTGTGAATTAGTCATTCAATGTTATTATTCAGCTGAAGGCAATATCCCTTCTTTGCAAAAATGCTCAACTTCGAAAAATGCAAAATGCATTGTCATTGCTAATGAAACAAAATAGAAATGTTAATTCTTTTTCATTTGACTTAACAAAACGCAGGAATTTTACATGATATTGTGTCATGAAAAATACTTAAATCTTATTATGGTTAGAAATATAGTAAATGTTCGCATCAAAGTGAAATATATTTAAATGAATTCAGCTATGTTTCCGCAGGTAAAATAAGAATTAATATTAACAATGATTGAGAGATTGCACCTTACAATAGTTATTCATGTAAAGAACCATAATTCCACATTCATAGCATGTACTGGATTGAATAATGTTTAGGTTTGAGCAACAACTGAATTATAAAATTCGACAAATGAATTTAGAAACAATGAGAAATCTCGTTTTGCTATGTGACTGAGGAATATGTGCAAACAAACTGGAATTATTGCAATGAAAAGTAATTGCAGGTTTGTGAATTTAAAGTCTGTGGTTACGGAGATCATTCAAATAAGCAAACATTAGGCATTCACAATTAATGTTGGATGAGAAGTCATTGGATCCATTGTGGGAAACTTGACCTGAAAATAAAGTTTCATATTGCAGTGTTGGTACTTAGAAACAATTGGTCAAATTAAAATGTGAATCTCACTTTACTTGTTCAAAAGATTTTCTCAAACAATTGTGCAATTATTATTATGACAATGACTTGATAATGTTGTTATATGAGCAATTAAAATGATTCATTATATCAAAAACACTTTGCTGTTATGTTGATAGGATATTTATTAAAATTGGTAAATTGTGGAATTAAATATAGTAACTAGCTTTATGAATTGAAGAAAAAATGAGCCATTCAATGATTATGGAAACTTTTTTTCTTTCATTGCTAAAAAATGAAGGTAACACAAGAAATATGAATTTCTATCAAATGGTTTCATCATACAGACATATTATTTTAATTTAGATGATTAATGTTATGATCAGAGTTCAGACATTTGTGTTAGAATTTGGAAGCAAGTTAATAGATAATGAAAGTGAGCATGAAAGTGAACAAATGATGCAGTCAATGACATTTGGTACATAAAGGAATTATCATAATTGTTCATTATTGTACAGTGATGAATAGTGTTGGTATAGAAAAGACAAAAAGAATCGACATGTTCAAAACAGTTATTTTCTTACAATTAAATGAAACCAATAATCATTTTGCAGAGCACGTGATTTGGAAAAAAAAACTGTTATTTAATGTGTTATATAAACTGAAAACTACTTCCGTTTTGCAAAAATGAAGACTTTCCCAAATTCAAATTTAGGATTGCTGAATTATGCAACAACAATGGTTGTAATTTGAAATATCTCTTGCAAACAAATTTAAAATAAGTAAACTTAAAGATTTTTAGAATGACAAACGTTTGTTGTTTGCATGATTGTATTACAGTCAATATCCGTAATAAAGTAGAAGCATTGTTTTAAGCAACATAAATCATCTTTAACTACTGAACTGAAATAGAAGATATCAATTGCACTTGTTGCATGGAATAGTAAACAAATGTTTACTGTTGTCATTGGTTTCAGGAGCAATAAGGTACTTACTCAGGTTATTCTACTGAAAAATAATCAGATGGCGATGGAAGTCTTTGTGTTGCTTTGTGTGTATTGTATAGTGTTAACATTGGGTTCGATAAAATTGAGGTATTTGTATGAATTAAGAACAAAGTGATAATTGGGTGCAAATGATCTGATTTAAAATCAGACAGTTTTTGATTTTTTCGAGGATTGCTGAGTGAAACGTTCTTAAACCATCATGCAATCAACGGGATAAGTGAGAGATATGCAAATTGAACTTTCAAATGAACAAACCCTGATATTTTCTCACCATTTCAATATCACATTCAATGTAAATAGATGACTGGAAAACTAAAATTAAATCTCACACAATTCATAAACTGACCAATAATTATTAATTGATAAATAATAGCAAGTGACATTTGTTTACTTTACTGATATGTAAGTGATCTTTTCTCATATTTATAGCACTGGAACATAAAATTCTGTGTTGTTTTAACTAAGATCTACAGAACAAGAGAAAATTAATGACTATCGTGACTTTGTATATTTCAGCTTTATGACCACAACATTCTCAAATATTTTCTGAGGCATATTGATTGAGTGGAATTAGATACATTTTGCTATGAGTGACCAGAAGAAAGAATATAGCAGATACTGTGATTATTGGAATGGACGATGATACCTCCAAATAATCTACTGATATTGTGATTGTATATACAGTAAGTGTCAGCATCGAAATAAATTATAATCAAATCATTTAAAAAATGTTTGCAAGTTTAAAATAAATACAATTTTCACAATGATTGAGAGATTGTACTTTGTAATGACCTTGCAGTATTTATTGTACTGAAGCATAATTCCACATTTGTAGCCCTTACTGGATTGCACAATTATTAGATATAAGATATATTAGCAACAAACGGATTTTAAAAATCATATTCGTGAATTTGAGAATAATGAGATATCCCATCTTGATATTAGACTGAGTAATATGTAGAAATGAAGAGTAATATTGCAGGGAAAAGCAATTGGAGCTCTCTGAATTTCAAAAGCTGAGATAATTGTTATATTTCACCTGAGCAAAAATCAGACATTTACAAAGAATTTTGCAAGGGATATTATTGGTCGTTTGGTATGTGTATGGGCCTGAACATATTGGTATTAATAAAAAATAATGAATGAAATTTTTTTAAAAACTGCATTTTTACAAAGTCTATGTTAAATTTCTGTGCAATTATTGTAATTGATAAATTGATTTTAGAATCCTGACAGATAAATTGACTTAATATTTTGAAAACACTTTGATTTGATGTTGATTGGATATTCATTAAGATTAAGAAACTGAAAATTAAAGCATAACACTTAGCTGTATGATGTAAAAAAATCATTCAGCAACAATTGAAAAAAAATGATTTTATTTAAAAATGCAGGCAATGCAAGATTTATATGCTTCCAATGGTTTTCTTGAAGAGTCATGCCAATTTTGTTGATGTAATTTTTACCACAATAAATGCTTCGATATTTATTTCAGAATTAGGAGGAAAAGAATTAGGCCATAAAAGTGACTATTATTGTGAACAAAATATAGAGTCACTGACATTTGATACAGAAAGGAATTCTCATAATTTTGTGATTATTGTTCACTGACACCTAATATGGGAGGAAAAGGAAAATTGTCAACAATTGTCCAAGCAATTTTTTCTTATAATGAAAATAAAAATCATTTTGGAGGGCACATTGTTTGAAAAAAGGAAACAGTCATTTCATATGACATTTGAGCTGAAGACTCGTTCCCGTTTCCCCCATTGTAGTCTTTACAATAATTTAAAACTTAGTGTTGGTTGAACAAAAGAACAAATGGATATAATCAAAACGTTTTCTTGTACACCAAACAAAGTAAATGTAAAGCAATTTTATCATGAAAATTAAATCACTCTGAATGTAATCATTTCACACACAATAAAAGTTTGTATTGAATTGAAATGTCATCATAGTGTAGAAGTGCTTTCCCTGACAGAGAATGAGGACTCAGGAGGCAGGCTGAGCTCAGGCATGTGGAAGATGTTTACTCATGCAGCAACTAGTTAATGAAGGGATCATCCCCCGAGGCCAATCTCGGAAGGGAGATCCATAACACACTGTAACATGCACAGTAAAAAAGCAGCATTTTTATGCACTTTCTGCATCACAAAGGCCACATGCAATGTGGTTACAGCCCTTCTCTCCTCATCCAGCCACCCAATTGAAATACATAATCGCAGATGGGCATTCTAATGGACATCCCCAGATTCCTATTGGGATCTTTCTATGCATCTTATTAACTTAGATTCCAAAGTTATTCCTGAACTCCCTCGCGCCTCTCAGGATACCTTATCAGTTGGGACATTTTGAATTCTGCTATTCATCATATTTTATTTTATGAAAGCCAATTACTCCTCATATTGTTCACTGTCTTAATTATATATGTACAAACAAATAGAAAAGACAGTTAATTTTAGCTTACTTGCCATAAGATTAGTAATATGACTTATGTTATAAAGTTCGTTATATTGTGCAAAATTATACAGCTACTCTTTCTGTCAGGACTTTATAATTAATGGGCAGTCAACATCATACCGTGAAGTTAATTCCTAAAACTAGCTAACTTCAAATCTCAGTCTAAATGCTTTTCTATAATGTTTTTAGTAGGCATTGGTTACATGTATCAAACTTATGTTGCAAATTTCCCCTATTATACTCAAGAATCTGTAATTAGAACCTTTGTTTAATATTCTGAGTAACTGTAAAATAATAACTATATCTGACAAATGAACTCTTCTGTTGTCATGATAGCTGCTTAGTGAGGTAACTGGGCTGCACCCTGCAGCTGCTGTGTATTCATTTCCTGCGACAATAATCCTTTCATTTATGAAGATCAGGATTGGTCATTTGTCTGCATGTCGGCATGCTCTTATTAAGAAATGTCTGGAATGCTGTTGTCCTGGCGTTGGAGTAGGTCAATTGGTAGTGTGCTTTCTTTTAATTTAAGGCTGGAACAGAATGTTAGTCTAGTTTATCATCCCCTGACACCTTGTATTTTAGTTCTAAGGTAGGCTGCCTGTTTTTGATTGTCAGGCATTTTGTATGAGCCAATATGGACCATTCTATTCCAGGTTGGGGCAAGCCATGCCCAGGACAGCAAATTAACTAAGATTCAAGTATTGAAATAAAAATCACCATTCGCTATCATTGGTTTCTGTACAATGCAATACGTTTACGTTACTGAGCCTTAATTTCACACTTAAAGCTGGATATACTGGAATTGATCAATTCTTAAATATTAGATATAAGCAACAATTAATCTTAGAAACATTTCATAGCAAACTTAAAAATGATTAGAAATCTCATATAGCTGCCCGTCATGTGTAAAAATGAACAGCATTTGTTGGAGTGTAAAATAATCAGACGTCTCAATATGTAAGGACGAATATTAATCCAATAATTTCTGTGAACATTCAAATGAGAAGGGACCAGATATTATCTTTGAGTGTTGGATAGGGAATCATTAATTAGGTTGTGTTTGTGTTATCCTGGAATAAGGGAACTACTATCCTTTTTTTAAATATTAACACTAAGAAATACTGGAATAAATTAAAATGTGAATTTGACGATGTTTGTTACAAAACCTAAACTGAATTGCTGTGTGATTTTTGGAATGACAATGAATTGATAATTAATTTTAGAACTTTGGCAAAGTAAATGATTCAATATTGCTAAATGGATTTGCTTTGATGTTGACTAGATATTTCTTAATCTGTCAGCTGAGACTGCAAATTCTGGCATGATGATATGGAAAGACATTAGACATTCAGTGGATGTTGATCAGAAATGGTTTGTCATTCAAAATTCTCAGATCTTCAAGATTTCTATACTTGGTTTCTCTACTTTTCTTCTGGAGAAATACAATATATAACAAGAACAAATTCTGCATTGTATTTAATTCATGCAATTTTTCATATCATCAATATTTAGACATTTGAGTCAGAATTATAAAGAAAATAAGTCAATAAGGAAGGTTTATTTTCACAGAAACATACAGTCAACAGCATTTATCAACGTATTTGTTTCAATAGTGTCTCTGAATAAACAGATAAATACGTTTAATGGGAATCTGTTGACAATGAATGAGCCACAATTACATTGTTATCATAAGTTTTGGATTGGAAATCTATCAGAAAAAAAATCCTATATTCAGGACTAGCTTCATCTCGATAAATGTTACTCGTAGTATCCTCAGTCAGAAGAAATAAGGTGTCATCATGGGTCTGGAAAAGATCTAGTGTTTAAATTATAATAAGGTTTCTCTTACATATCTTTGGATCTGGTGAGACTGTGATGTTTGCTGTGATAATTAAACCTGAGAACAATTAGACACGTACAAAGTGTTTTTCACCGAACAGTAATTAGGTGGTCTTGAAGACCATTAGGAGTACTTTGACTTCAATAATGTTGAGCTGATTCCCATGATCAGGGAAATGTTTCACAACATTTTACCAAAATTCTGGATTCTAAGCATTCAATGGGTTTCGTACAAAACACCCTTCACTTGTCATAATTTTCAAGCGAGGTGTATAACGCTCAGACATTGGATGCAAGTCAAGGTGCCAGGAAGTCTGCTTCAAACTCTCCAAAGCACAACTCTCGGGCTGGTTGTGATTGGATCTCTCGAACCTTTGTGACCTCTTTGACTGGGCTTTCCACAGTTTTCTAGACCTGATTATTTTGTCTAATGTTTGATTTAGTTTGGCCTTTTTAGCTCCGATTTCTCCAGCTGTAGGAATATTTAGAATGTTCAATTATGGGCGATAGGTCACTTGACCTTAGTGGACAGGTAAAATATGGTTCACTTATTGTTTTAATAACGAATTGAGAATGAATCTTTTCATTTTAACAAATAAAAGTTTCAATTTTTTCGGTGGTTTGCAATGACATTGATTAGATACTCATTAAGAGAGATCAATTGACAATTATAAGCTATTTGCAGGATTAATGAATTGAAAAAGGATACAGACATCCAAAGATTTTTTTGAAAGGCATTGCTTTTTCATTCAAATATCTCGGATGTTCAAGAGGTCAATATAGCTGTTTATTGGTTCTCTTGCCCAGATAATAATTTATAATTCATATCGCTTTTATTGTGCCTGGAATTTTGAGATTTGTCTCAAAGTTAAGAAGAAAACGAGGAGCATTTAATATGAGAACTTGAGTGAATAGAAAGCACAGTAAAGTTAAATTACAGAGTGTGAGAAACACAGCTCACTCACTTCAATAATTTCAGTCCAAGACCAGATCTGAAGCAATCAGTATGTTTATTGGACGCTTGCAAGCGTGGTGCCTGGAATAAGGCACACAGTGTTTAGCAAATACATATCTTGTATAGGATTCACTACTCCAAATCGGGTGCCCATTACTATTGTTTCTCGCTTGCCTTATCCGGCCTTGTGCATAACAATGTACAAGTTTTATTTCGCCATTTCACCGGATCCTGCTGCGGCCCACTGTTAGGTATATCCTCCATCACCTCTATCTAAATCCATCACTTGTGACATTTCCTCCCTTTTCCCAACCATATTGATCCTTATGACCATTTAATTGGGGTTTGCTTTTGTGTTTTTGCAAAAGTGGGCAACAGATGCTTATAACTACTGCTTGTACAAGCATATTTGGCTTAACCTACATCCCACCAGCACCTTATCTCGTTGTCTGTAATATCTACCATTGTTTGCAGGCACGTTTCATTCTTGTATGCACATTTTAGCTAATACTAAAACAATTATATATTTCCTCCACATAATTTTCATTCTTGTTGATTCAGCTCTTGGTTGAAACAATTATACACTGGTGTGAGTGCATTTACCTTGCATAAATAATTATGATTGCAGAAGTAACACTGCTTTACCTAGATCCTACAATTTCCCCCTTTTTCTTTAATTACCATTTGTTATCTTCTGCACTTTTCTTTTAAGCATTGCCCCCAAAATTCACAAGCATCATTCCGGAGATTTCATCCATCTTGGTCTCACTCATCCCTCATTATTTAATCGACAAAGTTCCTCTGCCTGATTGCCTTTTCGGGGCATTTGTTTTATTAAAGCTGTCTCAATCAGTCTTTGGGTAAGTCCTCGTATACAGGGCATGATACAACAGCCAATGGCTACCAATACCCCGACTATTGCTATCAGGGAAGTAAGGATGGAAACCACCACCCCCTTCCATTTTCCAAACCATGATTCAATCCATCCCGTGAGAGATGTGTCTACTCCTGAACTCTCAGCCAGTTACTCTGCTAAGGCAGTCAATCCCCTTAATGCCCGAGTAATTTAACCAGCAGGTGTAGTGTTATTAGGAATAAAGTTGCAACAGCTTCCTCATGACATCACACACACACAGAGTTTTTCTGCTAAAATCATACCAAGGGCCATTCTGTTTTCCCATGCCATCCTACTTGTCACATCAAGCTGTTCTGATATTCCTTCAACTGCATCACTTGTATAATTTATAAATTTCTGTTGATTATAGAAAATGTAATTTATCCAATCTACACTTTCTGTGCCTCTCTTAACAATTCATCTAATGGTGTTTCGCTCCTCCCTTCTATCTTCAGTGTCTTTCTCTGTGTCTGGCCATACCTTTGTCACAAAATGTACTTTGAAAAGACCCACTGGGTCCTCAGGATTCATTCCAGAGTATTTCTGCATTGAGTCTCTTAATCTTTGTAAGAAAGCTAAGGGAGTCTCATCATTCTCCTCTGTAACTTCAAAGGCTTTATTCAAATTCTGTGACTTCGGAACTGACACTCTTATACCTTTTAGCATCAGGTCTTTCAATTCCCTCGTTTCTTCCCTATGCTCTGGGTTTTTATTTTCCCACTGGGTGTCTCTGAGGGGAAACTCCGTCTCTTCCTGTCCAGTATCCCCATCCCCAATGGGAAGTTCCCTGTCCCATATTTTAATGGCTGCTCCTGGCAAAGTCCCCTTTCTTCCCCAGTAAATAGTATATTCAAAATAGACATTAACTCAGTCCACGTATACAGACAGGGCCCCAAGAATTGATCAATTTTTTCAGGCAACCTGACCGGATACTCAACCAGGACCTTCATCTCCTTTTTAAACGTTCTGACCTCCCCACTGGTGAAGGGGGCACTTACAAACCCAACCTCTTTGTACCCTATTGGTACCTCCCGTTCTTCCCCTTTTTTTTGCTTTTGTTTTTCCCCCTTAGGCTTTGGTTCAGATACTCCAGAGGCCTTCTTTACATCTACTTTATCTTCCCTTTCTTTTGCTGAGGATTGAGGGTCGGGAAAAACAACATCCCCGTCCACCGCCCCTTCGTCCTCCTCTTGAGGGTCATCCATTACCTGTCCCTGTCGGTCTGTCTCTCCTCCTCCCCCATTTTCACCTCATCTGATTTTATGGTACGTGGGGGGGCGGGGAGGGGGAGAGTGCAAGCAGGCAAATGGATCCCAGGGACTGGGTGGGGCAGAGGGGGAATCCTTTGTCTTTACTACCATCATTCCCAAACTGCCCTTCCAACAGGACACATAGTCCGCCTCCTCTTGACTAAAAGTTTGTTTTTTATTCGCATGCAAATCTAAATTCTGAAATACACAATCGTCATCCGAATATACTTTGGCCAGAAGACAGCCGGATGAAGAATTGGTTCTTTGGTCCATACTAAACAAAAATATTTAATCATTTTCTTTTTATCTTTTTCCCTTGTACAAGTCTTACTTGTCCATTCCCGCAACATCCTCCCCAACGGACTTTCAGGAGGAATGTTACCAGGGACGTTTTCTTCCTTTACTCCGTGACAGTTCGACTTACTCTGTCTACCCCCCATTTCTCGGGGCCCTCACCAGTCCCTCAGCAATTAAATACCCCTTTTCCCGGCCACCAAGGCAATACTTAAAAGTCAGTTTTCTGACGTTGTCTGTGCACAGAGTTGCCTGGCCCTTTTTTTCTCAAGTTTTTTATCGACCTCCTTTCACTGTCTGATTCAGATATCTCTCTTGTGGGATTCGTACCAGTCGCCCAAGGGAGCGGACAAAACCGGGACCAGAAACTGCTCCTCAATTGTGAATGGTGGGCATCTTCCCAGTGTCCAGGGCCAGCCACTCCTCCCGGGGATGGAAGAATATCCCGGACAATCCCCCAGTTGTGAGAAACTTCAATAATCTCAGTGCGAGACAAGATCTGAAGCAATCAGTATGTTTATTATATGCTTGCAATCGTGGTGCCTGAAATAGACACGCAGAGTTTAGCAAGTACATAGGAGTCACTACTCCAAACCCGGTGCCCATTACTATTGCTTCTCTCTTGCCTTATCCGGCGTTGTGCATAACAAAGTACAGGTTTTACTTGGCCTTTTCACCACATCCTGGCTGTGGTCAACTGTTAGGTATATCCTCATTCTCTGCGATCTATTTCACCCACTTGTGACATTTCCTCCCTTTCCCCAAACATATTGAATCTTACGACTTTTTAATTGGGGTTTGTTTTCTGTTTTTGCAGAAATGGGAAACAAATGCTTGTAACTACTGCTTGTACAAGCATATCTGGCTTAACCTATATCCTCACAGCACCTTAACTATTTGTCTGTACCATCCACCATTGTTTGCAGGCACCTTTCATTCTTGTTTGCACATTTTAGCTAATATGAAAACAATTATATATTTCCTTCACATAGGTATCATTCTTGTGGACTCAGCTCTTGATTGAAACAATTGTGCACTGCTGTGAATTCATTTACCTTGCATAAGTAATTATGATTGCAGAAGTAACAATACTTCACCTGTAACGCACAGTTGGTCGTGTAGTGAACAAAGAATAACAAAGAATACAGAAAATGTGCAGCCCAGCAATAGGCCCTTTGGACGGCCAAGCCTGAGCCAATCCAAATAAACTATCTAAACATGTCGTCCAATTTCTAAGCATCCATATCCCTCTGCTCCTCACTTACTTGTGCATCTGTCCAGGCGCACCTGAAATGAATCTACCATGTCTGCCTCTACTACCTCTGCTGGCAATGCATTCCAGCACCTACCACCCTCTGTGTAAAATAATTTCCATGTCTATCTCCCTTAAACGTTTCAACTCTCTCATTGAATGCTTGACCCCTCATTATTGAATCCTTCATCTTGGGAAAAAGCTTATCTCTATCCATTCTGTCTGTGCTTATCTCTCTCACCCTTCATGATATTGTAGACCTCAATCAGGTCCCCTCAATCTCGTTTTTTCTAATGAAACAGAAGTAACCTACTCAACCTCTCTTCAGAGCTTGCATCCTCCATACCTGGCGACATCTGCGTAAACCTTCTCCGCATTCTCTCCTAAACGTCCAAATAATTTTGGTAATTTGGCGACCAGAACGGTACAGAGTATTCTAAACGCGGCCGAACCAAACTCTTGTACAATTTTAGCAGGACTTGCCTCCTCTTATACTCAATGCCCTATCCGGTGAAGGCAAGCATGCCATATGCCTTCTTGACCACTCTATCCACCTGTGTAGTCACCTTCAGGGTACAAAGGAACTGAACTCCCAGATCTTTCTTATCATCAAGTTTACCCAAGGCTCTTCCGTTTATCGTATACCTGGCTCTGGAATTTGACTTCCCAAAATCATCACCTCACATTTGCTTGGATGGAACGCCATTTACCACTTCTCCGCTCAACTCTTCTGTTTATCTATATTCCCCTTCATTCTTTGACAGTCCCCTCTGTTTTCTGGCTACTCCACCAATCTTTGTGTCATCTGCAAATGTAGTGGTGAGATACTGGGCTAGCAACCCTTGGAGATTGGAACATGGCAGTTGTTCATCCCATGCAGCAAGGAACCATGTTTGGATGCTTGTTCCCAGTGAAGTACCACTGTTTCCTGATGTAGATCAATCACTCAAACTGTTTTTTGGGAGTAATGATTTAGACGTTTACTGATGATACATAGTCGTGCAGTTGACTATGATGGGTAATGTCAGGGGCCGCAGGGATGTATCCATCAGGTGGAAAGGAAAAATAGTGAATGGAATTGAATCCAGACCAATGAGTGGTAGTGAATTTGGGGAGTTGTAACAATAACAGTGAGGATTCTGAGTGGTGTACAGGAACAACGAGATCTTGGAGTGGACATTCACAGATCCCTGAAGAATGTTAGACAGGGAGATAAGTTGTTAGGGATGTTTTTTGGATATTTTCTGCTGTTGACCACAGACTGTGGATGATATTCGATCTTTAGCAACTGCCAGTTTAGGAAACAACTAAAGGAACGAGCACAAGTCTGGTCCATGCAATAATCTACATTTTTAAACATTGAAAGATGAAAGATAGAGGGCTGAAGTATCAATCTTTGCCCATCAAACTACTGCACCACTCAATGAATTTACCACTCATTCCTCTCCAGGTCATGCTGGTATGTACCTTAGAGGGTAATTTGCAAATGGTGAAGGTTCAGTGCATCTTCAACCTTGTCCTTATAGTCAGTACAACATTTGAGCTTTGAAGGTTCTGTCAATAAAGCCTAGATGACTTACTCCAGTGAATCTTCTATGTGGTGCACTCTGCTACAATTGTGCCTTAGCAGTTAATGGATGAAATATTCAGGTGTTGAACAATATACAGTTCAGTGACTGCATTGTCGTGGAGGGTGCCCAGTTCCTTCAGTGGTATTGAAGCTACACGCCCCTCGGCAAATGGAGAGAGTTCTGTTCAACATCTAATTTGTGTGTTGCAGACGATGTAGGCTTCACGGAGACAAGAGTTGAGTTAATAATCAAACAAAGTCGACCCACGGACAGGTTTTTGTCTTCAACTTCTTTATATGGGCGGTCAGGTTCCATTTCTCCTAAATACTAGCTTCCAGGACGATTACACGGAGGAATTCAGTTACATTGAAGCCATTGAATGTCAATCAAATATGATTAGATTCTCATTTGTCAGAGTTATCTTCGCTGTATTTGGTCCTGTGGGTCAATCCAATTCTAATCACTTTCTGATTTCAAGTTCCAATTCCCGTCGGCGCCTGAAATATCAACCCGTTTCCTCGCCGAAATTTCTCCACCTGTCTTAATAATATGTAAGGTACAGCACAGACTTACTAACATGTTGCTAACTCTGTATACAGTAGAACTTCGTGAAATGATTGGTGAGGCTGGGATTATTCTCCTTCAAACAAAGGACGAGGAGGGGAACTTTATAATCACATAATAACAATTATAAATGGGACCTTGACAGGGTAGATACGGGCAGGTGGCTTGCTCTGTGCTCTGAGGAGAGCACCAGAGGTCATAATCTCAGAATTAGATATTGCCCATTCAATTCAGAACTGAGGAGTAATTCCTTTGTTCAGGGGTCAAAGAATCTGTGGCAATTTCCAATAACCGCTGTTGAGACTGTGTGGTTGGGTATTTTCAAACTGTGCCAGATAGTTAATCAGAAAGATGATGAAACTTTGTCGAGCTAAGTGAGCAGAAAGGGATTCAAGACTAGCAGAGCAACTATGTTAAAAATCACACAACACCAGGTTATAGTCCAACAGGTTTAATTGGAAGCACACGAGCTTTCCGAGCGACGCTCCTTCATCAGGTGATAGTCAGGTGACTATCACCTGATGAAGGAGCATCGCTCCGAAAGCTAGTGCTTCCAATTAAACCTGTTGGACTATAACCTGGTGTTGTGTGATTTTTAACTTTGAACACCCCAGTCCAACACTGGCATCTCCAAATCAGATCATCCATGAGTTCGTTGAATGGTGGGGCAGACTCCTTGGGCTGAATAGCATACTTCCATTTGGTTTAACTTTTCGTCTAACGCCTTATTTTATTCATAAGTTCAGAAGTGTGAGGGGATGGGATGAAGTGACAGAAAAGGTTTATTAAACAGATCAGACAGATCAGGAACAAAGCTCATAAACTCAGGAAGAAAAAATGTGCTGCGACCTGGGGGCAACAAATGATACTGGGCACAGCACAGGTGGCTGTGTACAGAAGCTGTGATTGCTGAAGGAAGTTGCTCGATCTTATATAGTTGGCAACGTCAGTGATCACGCTGGATGATGGATCGTTGTATGATTCACACACAGCAGAAATTTGTGAAAGAATGAAAGGTTCGTTTCATTGGAGAAATTTTCTGCGGTTCCAATTCCGAGTGACTGTTTGAAATACTGATCAGATTTTTGTGTGAAGTATCAGGTTAAAATACTCATGAACAACCCCACTGGATAAACTTGTGCTCCCGATCTCTTGTTATTTTTTTCTCTTTGTTTCGATGTATAATCATAGAAAGACACGATGGAATGTCGGGCGGAAAGAAAAATGCTTTCCTTCTCATTACACCAATTTCATCTACAATTGAATAGAATGACTGCTCTTACTCTTCATTTCGACATTCATGTGGTGTCGATTATTTGTGAATCTCCTTTGCAGTGAAGGGCAAGAACAAGATTCTCGATCCAGTGTATACCAGACGTGGGAGGTGCAAAGGAAAACCGCGGTGCGTAAAGTTAGCAACCAGAGTGTGACTCGAACCCATGAATGTGGAGTACAGCGGTATAATAACCCAGCACCGTAATCTCACAGTCTCCTCTGCACATTTTGTCGTGGGGTGACATGTGACCTCATCAGGTTACATGTGCTGAAAGTCATGGATGAGAAAGTTCCAGAGCGGAGTCGAATCCACACCATTGTGTTACTGCTTTCACGAGAATTATAATAACAGCAAATTCCAATAAATAGCCATGCTGATCAGAATGAATAGCTGTCATTAATACATTGAGTCAGAACTGTGTCAGAATGAAACAGGACAAGAATTTTCCGTCATATTTACACTTACATTTGACTCATAATTACTTCAGTCACTTTCTCTCTCAGGTGAAGAAGCAGCCATGGTGAGTGAAATAAAGGCGATGTTGTCGCTCAATGGCCTTTCTCATATGGCTGAACATGAATTGGATTAAATCGCAAGAAATGCTGATTTGTTCATTTCATTTTAATTTTGCTGAATTCTCACAATGTTCGTTGTAATTATCAGAAGTTAATTAGATATATCTCATTGGAACGATTAATGTTGTATTCAAATTTGCTCTGACTTTATTTCAGCTTAAGGAAAATACTGCTTAGAAAAACAAAGGGTTAAAGCGCAAAAGAAAACCCACCAGTTTTGTTGCTCGTTGCTTTGGCAGATTTCACTGAGTATTAAATGGATCAAACATCATGGTGTTTGTTCTCACATCCTTAACGCATGTGATGAAAGCAGGAAGTCGATCTCCAAGCAACTGGTCACTTCCTATGCATTATGTTCCGTTCACAATAAATAAAATTCCACTCAGTTCCATTTACAATGCTTTAGGTGGAATATTATGCCAAATCTTTCAAAATGCAGAGTTTTGGAACCGAATCTTATTCAGTTGCACACATGAAAGAAATTTCTTTACATTTAAAGACAACCAACTTAGACATTGTTTCCCTGCAACTTCTGACTGACTACACCCCAACCCTACACCTTCACCTAGCCACACGCTGTCTCTCTCCTTGTGAAATTTATTCCTTGTATGTCACCAAATGTGCCTTTCCAAATATTTTGAAAAACAGATTCTCGGAGTGACAGCGATTCATTTCTCATCATTTCTTTGTCCTTCAAAGGTTTTTATCAAAGGCTTTGAATGCCTGACATCTCGATGTTTACTGACTTGAAAGAGGGAATTTTCCACCTATTTACTCTGTCCAAACATTTCATAAGCTGAATAAATCCAATTAAGTCTTCCTTGGTTCAGGGATAATGGTTCTCAATTTTTCAAGAAGACAAGTGAATAAAATCTCATCCTCAGTACAGCTCCATCAGCATCTTCTCTAATGGCTAACCCTAGTAAATAGCGTCATTATCAATTCATAGAATCATGGAATACGACAGTGCAGAAAGAGCATTTCAGTCAATCGAGCCAGTGTCGACTCTCTGAAGAGCATCTCACCCAGATCCAGCTCCCCTCGCTATTTCCTGATATTTCACCTGAAGAAGGGGAATCCCTCCCCCTTATGATTTCAAATAAACCTGTTGGAGTATAACCTGACGTCCTGTGACTTCTGACCTTATCCCCACCTTCCCCGTGGCTAATTCACCTAACTTACTTAATTCAGTCCTGGACACGAGAGGTCAATTTAACTTTGCCAATCAACCTAACCGTCACACTGAATAGCAGTGCGAATTACTGAGACAATGTTCCATCATACTGAGCAAATGCTGTATCATTTTTAATGGCTTTATACCCTGGTTACAGCCTCATCAAAACAAATGAACCCAAATTCAATGTATTGAAACGCTAATCTGTCCTTTACAATTTCATTCGTGCTGCGGGAAATGTTTCTGCACTCATATTTGAATGCGTTTATGTTGTTTCTTCCTCGGCTTCCTGCTTCTAGTAAACACTTCAATCCGGAACAAGTCTGTCAAACGTTCTTCATTCCAACGCAGTCACAAGGTGAAGTTTGCAGAAGTCACGTGTTTGGCTGTTCACTGACACTCTGCCTCCCTGAGAGTTGCAGCCCTTTCTCACACTAATTCAGGCAGCACTGTCCTTCCTGTAACATGCCCCATCGAGAATGGAACGACAAGTATCAATACCCGCACTTAGGAATGGAGCGACAGTTTTAAAACGTTTACACTGTCCCCAGCAGAAAATTGAGCCCTGTGAGAGGCGGGGCAGCTAACCATTATACTACTGAGGACAAGAGTGTCAAAGGAGGCCCTTCAAATGTGGCCACACTTGTCAAAAACAACTGCCTAATTAACTGAATCCCATTTCACAATGCTTACCGCACTGCCTTAAATGTCTTGGCTTCAAAAGTTCATATCTGAATATTTATTCAGGTTATAAGGGTTTCTGCCGCTCTGAAATATGCAGACAGTGTATTCCAAATTCCAACCACCCACTGGCTGATAAAGCTTTTCCGCACATCTTCTCAAAGCTTTCTGTCTTTCTCCTTAAGTCTCTGGCCCCTGCTAATCGATCCCTCCATCAATGGGAAACTCGTTCAGTCAACCCTGTCCATACCCTAACTCAATCATGTCTTGTCTACATCTCCTTTACACTGCGACAAACACTCCACTCTGTCCTGTCTTTCTTCACAACTGAAACTCTTCAGCCCAAACAATATCCCGGGAAATATCTCCTGCAATTTTCTCAGTGTGATCACATCCCTGCTATAATGTGACTTGCAAAACTGCACACAACACTCCTGCTTGAGCTTAATGAGCATTTGTTTCAAAATTTCTGGATTAGTGTGAGGGCGATTCTGGCTAAGCAGAATGTATTACCCATTCCGAATTGCCCAGAGGACAGTTGAGACTCAACCATATTGTTATGAGTCTGAAGTCACATGCAGCCCAGACCAAGTAAGGATAGCAAATTCAATCCCGAAATGACATCAGTGAAACAGATTTTGTTTTCAACAATTGTCAATGGATCTATAGTAGTCATTAGATTCTTCCTTGCAGATATTTTTTGAATCCAAATTTGACGATCATGACATGGTGGGATTCAAGCCCGAGTACCCAGACTATTACCTCGGTCTCTGGATTATCAGTCCTATGAAATTATCACAAGACCAACGCAGAAAGCCATAAAAGCTGATCTTTTCCAATGAAATGTCTTTTCACCAAAACTGCCCTGGGTATTTTCCATGAGCCTGACGCTACAATTGTATCTGGCCTATGTCAGTAAAAGCTGCTACATGGAGATTGACTTCACAACCCCGGTATCCAAATGGATCGACTTGTTTGAAGCTCCCGATGGTGGGATTGGGGCACGTTCACCCAACAACAGTAACCACAGCAGCAGCACAGAGAGAACAGTATGAATGTGAAAGAGAGTGATAGATTGTGCATTGCCTCAGAGAAATGGGGGGAGGGACGGTCAGGAGGTTTAATGATCGTGGGAAGGACCGGAATCTCTGACAACGGGTGCGTTTGAATTCTGATATATGAAACGCAGAGATGCGAGAGAGCGGAACTTGAAGGTAAAACAATTAATTTATTAACGTGTGTCACAAAAAGGACAACGGAGAGAACACTTAGTGCCGTGATTTGGTTTCAAATCGAGGTTGCTGTGGTCACAATGCAAGATACCGACAACCACGATCACAGTAACCACAGAACAGGATGCTTGCAAGCAGAAATAAGTACACTAGCAGAGGAAATGTTCGGAAGAACAGCAAATGTACAATATCAGTACTCAGCGAACAGTGACAGACATGTGGGAACTGAGAATGAGCTGAATCTATCAGCTGGATGTCCTCAGAGGCTGTGGAGATCCCTTGAATGAGAATGTTGAAAACTGAGATTGATCGATTTCGACAAAACATCCAAGACTCGAGGGGCCATACAGGGTATTGTTGAAATGTTTGCTTCAATAGCATTTTAGCTTAACATCGGCACAGCCGCCCAGATCCAACCGGAAATGGGGATGGGAATGTGTGCGCGGAGTTACTCTCTGGTTCCAGTGATGCAATAGGTGAGCGTGCTGTACTTCTACGATGGTATAGAGGCGCAAGAAATTCCTTGGTTGAGTGTGCTCCTGCTCAAGGGAACGGTTGTTCCCGTTTATAGTCTCATAGCGATTTCCAGTGCATCTTGCTAAGACAGCTGAGTGGCACAAGTGGAGCGTGTACAGCCCTGAACTTTGCAGTGGTGGGTTTAAAAGATGATTTTTCTATTTGGATCTGTGTTTCCAACACTGGTGGTGGCAGCTACATTTGCTTGCATTAGCTCAGTATCAGTTTCTTCCACACAGTCAAGATTTCAACCTGGAGAAGGTGGTGTTGGGGTAATATTTTAAACTCGTCATCCTTGGGGGTTGGAACACGGAAAGGGTGATGTTTAAGTTCGACGAATAAAACCTGAAATGCAAGCCTGACCTCAGGAACAGAGATCATGACTTTAATTTGCTGCAATCTCATTCATCCATGTCCCTTATGCAGGGGATTCTACCATCTTCACCCAGTCCTGCCTACGAGAGACTCCAGGACCAGAAAAAAAAACATTAGCTGACCCTTAATCCAAGAATCCCCACTGTGAGGGAAGCAGACTTGTCGGCCCTTCCAGTCCACACATTCATCCGAAGCGCATCACACCAGACCCCACGGTACTCCCTGTCCCATAAGCCTGCATTTTCCATTGTTGATCCCTGTAACTGGCACATCTTAAGTCAGAGGGAGAAATAAAAACACAAACACACAGAGAATGTGCAGACTGCCCACAGACAGACACCCGAGGCTGGGATCGCACCCGGGTTTGTGGTGCAGCCAGACAGCAACGAACGAGGGGCGAAGAATAAATGTTGTCCTGACCAGTGATACTCACACCCTGTGGGTTAATGAGAAACAATGAAAACACCTTAACAACATGGAAAACGGGATTTGTATCTGTGTGGACACAATTTGAAAGGATCGTTCACCCTGGGTAGAAAAAAAAAGACGATGATACCACAGAAAAAGCAGGGCAATGTGGGAACTTCTGGAAGGGATTCAATTAACCACAGAAATGGAAACTCATTTAATCAGTAACACTGGGGAGAGACCGTTCACCACTCCCATGTGTGGGAAGGGATCACTGAGCAAAACAAACTCCGAGACGCCAGCAGGACTACATATCCTATCAGTTGTTCGATTATGCTATCAATGCTGCTGTTAATCCCAAACAGCTATTTGCTCCATAGCGTCAATCATAGAGTCATACAGCATGAAAACAGGCCCGTCAGTCCAAACAATCCATGCTGTACATACTGCCAAACTAACCTTGTCACATCTGCCTCCTCCTGTACCCGTTAAGTGGTTATAATGCCCTTGTAGTTTTATTACTGTGTTGTTAATCCAAAAAAACAGGTAATATTTTGGGCACAAAGAATTCAAGTCCTGG